>NW_027187307.1:1308470-1310187 GCF_028583685.1 Petaurus breviceps papuanus
TCTCTCTCTCTCTCTCTCTCTCTCTCTCACCCCCCTCTTGCTGTCCCCCTACCTTCTTCCCTCTCTCTCCTTCCTTTCACCCTGTCCCTTCTCAAAAGTGTTTTGCTTCTGACTACCATCTCCCCCAATCCACTCTCCTTTCAATCAGTTCCCACCTTTTGTTATCTCCCTCCCCTACTAATTCCCTATAGGGTAGGATAGATTTCTATTCCCAAATGAAATGTATATGTTATTCCTTCTTTGAGCCAATTCTGGTGAGAGTAGGATTCATTCATTGCCTAGCCCTTCATCTTTCCCTCCTTTTTGGCGCCTCGTTCATGTGAGCTCTCCTTTCCCCTCCTCCCAGGGTACCCCTCTTTCTCACGCATCATCCCATCATAGTCACTGCAAACCTGTGCCCTCTGTCTATGTATGCTTCTTGTAACTCTCCTGATAGTGATAAAGTTCTTTTCTTTTGCTTTTGGAGGGCAATTGGGGTTAAGTGACTTGCCCAAGGTCACACAGCTAGTTTTTGTGTTAAGTATCTGAGGCTGAATTTGAACTTAGATTTGAACTGACTCCAGGGCCGGGTGCTCTATTCACTGCACCACCTAGCCACCCCTAGTTATAAAGTTCTTAAGAGTTACAAGTACTATCTTTTTGTGTAGGAATATAAACAATTCAACCTTATTGAATCCTGTATAATTTCTTCTTCATATTTACCTTTTTATGCTTGTCTTGAATCTTATATTTGGGAATCAAATGTTCTGTTCAACTCTGGTCTTTTCATCAAGAGTGCTTGAAAGTCCTCTATTTCATCAAATATCCCTTTTTTTGCCTGAAGGATTATACTCAGTTCTGCTGAGTAAGTGATTCTTGGTTGTAATTCTAGCTCTTTTGCCCACTGGAATATCATATTCTGTGCCCCTTTCTGATCCTTTAATATAGAAGGTTCTAAGTATTATGTTATCTTGACTGTGGCTTCTCAATATTTGAATTTTTTTTCTGACTGCTTGCAATATTTTCTCCTTGAAATGGGAACTCTGGAATTTGGCTATAATATTCTTGGGAGTTTTCATTTGAGATGTCTTTCAGGAGATGATTAGTAGATTCTTTAAATTTCTATTTTAGTTCTACTCTAGTTTAGTTATGCTCTAGTTCTAGTTTAGTTATCCTCTAGTTCTAGGATATCAGGGTAGTTTTTCTTGATAATTTCTTGAAATATGAGGTTCAGACTCTTTTTTTGGATCATGACTTTTAAGTAGTCCAATATTCTTCAGTTATCTCTCCTGGATCTATTTTCCAGGTCAGTTGATGAGATAGTTCACATTTTCTTCTATTTTTCCCATTCTTTTGAATTTGTTTTATTATTTCTTCACATCTCATGGAGTCATTAGATTCCATTTGTCCAATTCTAATTTTAAGGAATTATTTTCTTCAGTGAGCTTTTGTACCTTCTTTTCCATTTGTTCAATTCTGCTTTTTTAATAAATTGTTTTCTTCAGTGAATTTTTGCACATTTTCCCATTTTTTTGTGCTTTCTTCATTTACCAACCTGTTGAGTCTTTTTTCATGTTTCTTTTATATCACTTTCATTTCTTTTCCCAATTTTTCCTCTACCTCTCATTTGATTTTCAAAATTCCTTTTGAGGCTTTGTCTGTAGATGTTTTAACATTATTGTCCTCTTCTGAGTTTGTGCTTAGATCTTATCTGTCAGCATATAAAGTAATATTTTTA
>NW_027187307.1:1310197-1366014 GCF_028583685.1 Petaurus breviceps papuanus
AGTTTGTGCTTAGATCTTATCTGTCAGCATATAAAGTAATATTTTTACTTATTTTTTCCAGCCTACTTGATGACTTTTAACTTTATGTTAAGGTTGAGTTCTGCTCCTGGGGTAAAAGGGGCACTGTCCCAAGTTTCATATTTTTCATGACAGTTTTTAGAACTAATTCTAGAGACATGTAAATTTTCAGCTCTTACAAGATGGTATGATTTAAGGAGACATATGTTCACTCTTTTCCTAGCCTGTGCTCTGGTCTGTGAGTAATCACAAGTACTCTTTCCATCCTGGATGTGTGACCAGGATCCCTGCTCCCCTCAGGTTGTACAATATAATGGTATAGTGTTCCTCCTCCTCATTTTGGGACAGACCTCTGGACCCAGTGCCAACAGAGTGTCCCCTATAATCTCTGTGGACTGAGAGATCTGTTTTCTGCTGCTGATTCAGTATCCACCAAGGCCTGCACTGACTTGCTGGTTTGCCTGGGTACCTCATATGCTGGACTGTGATCCACTCTCTCCACAGTGAGACAGACCTGTCCTGTTTACTTTCTAAATTGTCTTGGGCTGGAAAATTGTTTCATCCCATCCAACTATAGCTGGTTCTGCCATGAGTTCATGCCTTTACTTTGCCATCTTGGCTCTACCACTTCCTCAGCTGTAAAAGGGGGATAATGATACCACTTTCTTCCCAAGGTTTTTGTGAGGATCAAATGAGATAATAAGTGTAAAGTACTTAGCACAGTGCCTAGTACATAGTAGGTGCTATTGAAGCATTAGCTGTTGTTGTTATTGTTGTTGTTGTTGTTGTCTCTTTGCAGCTTTAAATCTTGAACCCCAATTTAAGTGTGGCCAGGGATTCATCTTGGTTTTAAACCCTTGTTTGTATTCTTCTCTTATTTCTTTCAGTTGGTCTGCCAACATGTGTAGTCACTAGGTCACCAGCCTCTTACCTGTCCATGGTGATTGGGCTCAGTCTATGATCCACTGTTGCTTTTTCCCTGTGATTTGTGTGGGAGGGGCTCTTTCCTTACACAGCCTCCTTTATTCCTGTAGCCAGCACAAATGGGGTTCTCCCCTAATTTAAGAGTTCTTAATCCGGGCTCTGGGAACTTGTTTTTATTTTAGAAAAAGATCTCGATAACTATATTTGAATAGAATTCATTTCCTTGGTAATGCCATGTATTATATTTTATGCATTTCTAAGCATTATTCTGAAAAGGGGTCTATAGCCTTCACCAAACATCCAGGGGTCCAGGACACTTAAAAGGCCAAGAACATGACTCCAGTGAATTTTCTTGGATTCTGACATGTTTTGTACTGGTCTTGGGTGTAAACTGACTAAGGCAATATGGTGCTTTGCCTCATTCTTGGCACATAGTAGGTACTTAAGAAATGCTTATTGATTGACTAAGGTAGTCCAACATACATGTACCTTGCCAATAGGCAACTTAGAGTTTTCTTGTTCCCTGAGATGGATGATGTGGGGAACAGTGACTAGAACAGATCCCTGAAGGGAAGTGGTGGAAGGACCATGGTTGGCCAGGTAGGTAGGGTCCAGTGGTAGAAGCTTCATATGGCAAGCAGACATGTTTGGATTCCATGCAGTAGGCCAAGCAGAGGGCATGAGTCTGATGGGTACTGGACATTGGGAAAGATGACCTTGCACAGACACTCAGGTTGTGGGAAGACACTTCAGTAATAGAGGCAGGTAATGGTGAGGGTGCATATCGGCCCTTTGTGTTAGCAAAAGCAAAGGTTTTGGTTCATTAGATTTACAGTAACAAATAATTTGCCCAAGCACATAAGCCTTAGACAATTTGAGCTTAGTTAGCATGGGACAAATTCCATTAGAACAAACTCCGAAGGGCTAATCATATTCTTCAATGGTCTGGGACTTGACCATATTGACAGGGGCTTTCACTGGGGGTAGGAGCATCATTCAGAACCTGAAAGGCTTGCTTTTCCATGTTACTCTGGCTGGTGGTGGGAAAAGAACTATAGGCATCTTAGGGATTCCCTTGGCCCTTCTCCTTCCTTCTGTTTACAAGTCACAAGCTTCCTAGTGTGAGGTTCTTTCTCACTCCTCGCCTCCCCCCCACAATGTGCATGTCTTCACTCTACACACTCTTGATCTGTCTGAGTACTGTCCTGGGTGCCCTGCCCCCCTGTGGTATGGGAACATCTGGATTCCTCCTCTGGCCTCCTGTGCCCACATTGGCTCACCCACATGGCACCTGTGCCCTGTTCAGTTGGCATACCTAAAGTAAGAGAGCTGCTGTGCCTTTCATACAACTGACTAGAGACCGTGTTGCGTATAGAATCCACAAGACACAGTGTCGGTCAGGTGCTGAAAATGGAGTTGGGAAGGCCTGGATTTGAATCTTGCCTTTCAATTTTTGCCCATGGCTCAGTCACTGTGCCCTCAGAGCTTCACCTTCCTCCAGTCTGAAGTGGGGATGGCAGCTATAATATTGAGCTGCTTCATTGCACCACACCTCAAATGAGATACAGGAAGGTGAGCACCTTGCAGACATCCAAGTTCCAAAGGAAGGAGAATCTTGGGAAAATGCCACTAAGGAGGCCTTAGGAAAGGGCTCCAGCTCATTGAAGTCCAAGTCTCTGAGGTGCTGCCACCATGTTTCTGACATCTGTCCTTTTTCTCTCTGCTCACAGATGACCTGAGGCCTAGTTCAGGCCCTCAGCACATCTCACTTAACCCCTCTCTAAGCTGTCCTTCACACAGTGGACAAATTGATGCCCCTAAAGCTCAGATCTGATAAAGCCATTACTTTGCTCAAGGAACTTGCATGGCTGTGTTCCTTGTAGGATCCCCCACAAGCTCCTCTGCTCGGCATTGAAACCCCTTCACACTTGACCTTCCAGAGTGCCTTGCCATTCCTTCTGCCCAGGCCCTTTGCACAACTGGATCCCATGCCCAGATCACTTCCCTCGGCCTCTCCCTCTTGACATTCCTAAGTTCCTTTAAGACTAGACTCTGCTGCCACCCCAGGTCTTCTGTGACTTCTGAATCTCCCCTCCCCCCAACTGAGTTACATGGTAGCAGAGCTCTCTTTGAGGTCAGGGGCCATTTTTCCTTTTTGTCTTTGCATCACCAATGAAATGCCTGGCACGCAGTAAGTACTGAGATGCTAGTTGACTGAATGCAGGATAGGAGAACCCAGACAAACAGGCCTGTGGGAGGGGAAGCCTGACAACTCCAAATTTACTACCTCTGAGTTGGAGTCATTGGAAGCACTGAGCCTGGCATTCTTCCACAGATTTTATTAAGAAACATGAAGTCATAAAAAAGTTAGAAACCTGGCAAAAGTACATTCTATGTCAATGAGATGAATGGTGGAAGGCTTCTACAGTATCTCTGATTGCACTGTCCAGTGACTCCCATGTAGAAGGGCCAGGCCAACTTCCACAAAAAAAGGGCACATTTCATCTGTGTTGTGGCTAGATCAAGACCAAATGACGTCATCTTCTGTCAGTCAGGGCAACTGCGGTTTGGTTTTCCTAACGGCTTGAGTGAGCAGTGAGATAGTCTTTGGTATGTGGAATGTGCTCAATCTTCCCAATACAGTCTTGACTTTACCTCCTCCTTCTGTGAAGGAGCCAAGGGGACAGCAGCTCAGTTTCCTTTAGAAAAGTTGTGCCAAGCTGGCTTCCACTCCTGGCCCACCAGCTACAGGCTGTTCTTACTTTATGTGGCCTCTGTGACTTTGGACAAAAAAGACTCCACCACAAATCAGGCAATGGAATGGGAGCTGTCAGATTTTTTGAGTTAGGAAAGCCCAGAGAGCTTGTTAAAGGTTTTTGGATGGGCATGAGGGCTGGTTGGCCATTTATCTATCCAGATTTGCTTTAAAAACACTGTCCCCAAGACAAGAGAAGACCAGAGTAGGATGTGTCAGAGGCCATTCTCAGGTGTCCAGTCCTTCCTTTTGAGCATGATCAGGGCTCTACTCTACACTGTGCCAGCTATCATTCTTTTCAACCCTTAACTGAAATCAATATAAGGAAGTGGGGCAAAGAAAAAAGAAGAGGGGATGAGCTGAATGGGCAACATGAATAACCAACTCCCATTGAGCCCAGCATGTGGGTACTAAAGGGGGCATAGGGGCCAGTGGTGCCACCAAGCAGGAGAAGGGGCAGAAATGGAGGAAGAAGAGCACTGTAGGCATGTGACTTGGAAAGAATGTAGTTCTAGCAGGCCAGAGACTGGACTCAAGCCCCATCTTTACATCTCTATGGGTGTGAGTCCCTGGCCGTCCTTTGGTGCCAGTTTCTTCCTCTGTAACATGAAGAAGTTGTAGCAAATGGGCAAAGATGACAAAAGATGGACATAATCAAGGGATACTACTGGATTCTGGCAATAGGGCTGTGAAATTGTCCCGCCCTTCTGGAAAACAATGTGGAGTCACATGAGAAAGTGACTGAAGGTTTCATTACCTTGGACACAAAGGTCACATTACGGGGCATATGCCCCAAGGAGATCAAAGACAATTTGGTTTTATTTTATTTTATCTTAAAGAGTTCCATATACAACAAAATGCTTGTAGCAACATTTTTTATAGTAGCAAAGAAATGGAAATAAAATAGATGCCCATAGATTGGAGAATGACAAATTGTGGCAAAGAAGGTTAGGGGACAAGATGGATCCTTTGAACTCATTGGAAAATAGAAATCCCAGCTGAGCAAATTCTCTCCACCAATGGAGGTCAGCACCTTATCTGTAACTTCTAGTACCCAGAGGTTCTGTGATTTGCGTTAGTGTGTCAGACACAGGAGTTAGACCCAGGATTCCTGGTTATCAGGCCAGCCCTTTATTCCATATGCCACACTGGCTTCTGTGGGCAGAAAAGTGATGGGATATCATATAGTTCCATAAGAAACAATGACTATGTAGAATTAAGAGAACTGGGGGAAGATTTGTTTAAGGTGACAGAAGCAGAGAGTAGAAAACAACATACATGCACCTCACTCTTCACTGGAAAGGTGGGGGACAATAGGTGTGGAATGCTATACATGCATGTTAGATTGTTTGCTATGTCATTTGATTTTATTTAAAAATTTTCCCCCTTTGTTATAAGGGAAGAATCACTGGAGGAGGAATATGATAAACTAAAATATAACTATGATGTGAAAAAATATGTACAACTGTGCTGTCTAAATAAAAGGCATTGATACAATTCCAAAATAAAATGAGAGGGCTGGCCCATATGATGTATCATGGCCCTTCTAATTTTAATATTTCATGATTCTATGGTTAAGTTTCCATTGACTTCACTAATTCCATTCTTGCTGTAACTTGGGCCTTAACTCCTCTGAAGGGGGAGTGTGTAGCTTGAGTATGTATCCACAAGAAATTCCAGGCCCCATTGAGCTAGGGACTTCAAAAATATAGTATCATTCTTGAGAGGGACCCTTTCCAAAAGCCTTCACTTGTGCTACCTGTGGGCAGTATGTAGTCCCTGGGGTAGATATTACAAAAAGGGGGTATGTTGGGTTATTGTATTTTAATTAGGGGTCATCTCAGTGCAGTTCTACTGTTGATGCAGAAAGGCTCCATAAACGATAACAAGGGTCAAGATACATGGAAGCCCCAATCTGTGCAAACATTGCATGTGGAGGCCAGATGGTCCTGGATGAGCATGTCTCTATTTACAATAATAGGCTTTTTTTCATTACTTAGCCATGGAATTTAGATATCACTTCTGTAACTGGTACTTCAGAAGTTTCAGAAAATGGGTTACCAGAGTTCTTTGGGAAAATGCTTTCACAAGTTTATGTTTGGGGGTAGGGTGGGGGTAGGCAATAATGACTGTGGAGCACATTAGCAAGATTAAGGCCATCTTTATGCCATGAAATCTTAGACATTTATGAGTTGATCATCTGCATATTTTTTCTCTATGATAGCCAGTGTTTTCAGGCTCCAAGATCAATGGTGGTGTCCTTTTGGCTAAATCCAACCGTCTTTTCCCAGTCCTCATCCTCACCTCTGTTGATTGCCCCTTGACACACTTCCATTACTGTCTATCTTGGTGTCTCCATTATCTCTCTCAATACTCTGCCTCAGTGTCCTCTGGTTTTTCCCATTCCCCAATGGTGGGGGCCTCCGATACTCTTTCTGAGAGCTCTTGCCTTCTCAGAGCTTTACCCATCACCTCTATATGTTGCTGGTGCCTCTCAAAGCTCTGCTTCTTGGACATAGTCCTGTATTTCCTGACTGCCAATGGGAAATGGCCATTTGAATAATTTACTTCAGACTCAATGTGTCTATATACAGTCATAATATCTTAATTTCTATCATCGCTCCCAGTCTCAAGCTGATTCCCTTTTTGAGGCTGCACTTGTCTGAGTTCAAACCCATGTCAGACATTTGTTTTTGTTTGTCCTTCATTCTCAAAGAGAACCCATGACATCACAGGATGATGCCTTGACTGGTGGGTGAATTGAACTGGAGAGAAGCAGAGCTGCACAAAATCATCAGCTTTGCTCTCTTGTCCAGAGTCCTCAAAGTGCAGGTGCAAGATGAAGCTCCCGATGGCTGGCGATGGTCTGGGCTGCAGTGGATGATGCTGGCATCTTCAGTTTCTGGCCAAGCTCTAAGTGCTTCCCAGTGTTGGCTTCAGTGGCCTTCGTGGCCATTGGAACAAATTATTCTCATTTGCCATTCCACAGTGGGGGAGTCTTCACATGCATCAAGGGGTGTGAGGCCTTTTGGGGGCCCTTAACTTGGCTTAGCCCATCTGCAGAAACAACTTTACTAAGGTGGGGACTCTGAACCTACTAGAGCTTCTTGGAGCCACAGGTGAAAGTTGGGTGAATCAGGCAGGCAGCAAAAGTAAGTGAGCAGCCCTGAAAAGGACTCAGCAAGCCTTCAAGGCAGAGGTGCTAGTCCTCCCTGAACACTCATACACACTAGCTGTGTGACCCTGGGTAAGTCACTCAACCTCCATTTGCCTCAGTTTCCTCAGCTGTAAATTGGGGATAAGAACACCTACCTCTCAGAGTTGTGAGAATCAAATGAGATAATATTTGTAAAACGTGGTTAACACAGTGCCCAACACATAGTAGGCACTATATAAATGTTTATTCCCTTCTCTTTCTCATATTTCCCCTCTATGTCTGTTAGACTCACCATTCTGCTGGTCACAATCAGACCTGGAAGCATCATCCTTTTGTCTCTTCCTTGTACTTGACCACTCTTATCCAAGTTTTCCATTGGCTCATGGTTTCATTTCTTCTCCATTGCATTTCTCTTTCATTTCTCTAGTTCAGGCACAACTAACTTGGTTCACATAATAGCCTCTTAATTGGCCCACCTACCTCCAGCCTCCCCCTGTTGCAGCCCATCCATACTGCCACTAGACTGAACTTTTCTAAAACTACTCTGTGGAATAACAGCTTAAGGACCTATTGCCTAAATATATCCCAAAGAGGTTAGTAGTAAAGGAAAGGGGCCCACATACAGCAAAGTATTTATAGCTGCACTTGTTATAGCAGCAAAGAATTGGAGACAAGGCAGATGCTCACTGATTGAGGGAACAGCTAAACAGATTGTAGTACATGAATGTAATGGACTGTGAACTATGCTGGGAGAATAAAAGAAACATAAGGAAGGAGCAGGAGCATGAGAAGAATAATATGAACTGATGCAAGGTGGAGCAAGCTGAGCTGCCAAATGATGCATGGCGGAACAATGGAAATGGAAAGAAAAAAACACAACACAATTGATACTAAATCCTGCCAAATTATAAGCCAAGATTGTCCCCAAAGAAGAGATGTGGGGAAGAGGTGAGAGTTATGGATGGACAACATGGCATATAACGTTGGACCCGATTGATGTGTTGCTTAGTTTTGATGAATGACTATTTTCTTTCTTTTTATTCTTTTGTGGGATCACGCTCTGTGAGGGGGAGGGAGGATACAATGGCAAATGTAAGTGATGAAAAAAGAGAAGATATCAATAAAAACATTTTAAAAAGCAAAAACAACCTATTGTCTTTTGGGTCAAATTCAACCTTCCCAACCTGATATACAAGATCCTCTATCAACTAGGCTCCAGTTTTTAACTCTCCCACTAATTCCCAATATGAATCTTCTCCTTTAGTCAGAGAAACTGCTTCAGTGTTCCTCCTACACTGACCAACTAATTTATGGTTCAATTTAGTAAATATTTGTTATCTATTGTGGGACAGTGTAAAGAGAATTTACTTTCAGAGGTCCTGGGTTGAAATAATCTGGCACTTGCTACCTAATGTGACTTTGGTCAAGTCACTTAACCTCCCTTGTCCTCAGTTTCCTCATTTGTAAAATGAAAGGGTTGTACTAGATGGCCTATAAAATCCCTCCTAGTTTTCTAATAAGACCACCTAGCATGCACAAGGCATTTTGCACTCAATATTTTCAGAAGGATGTTGCAGAAGGGTTCAAAAGAAAAATAGGGTCTTGAGAGAAGTTAGAAGGGAACAAATGAGATTTTCCATCCAAAGAAGTGAGAGGAAAAATTATGGGAGGGAAGGGCAATCTGGAAGAAGAGAAGCAAAATGAAAGAGCATTCAAAGAATCCACAGTCTCTTCCAGCACTTCTTAAACTGGGAGGTCACGATCCCATGGGGCCACCATCCCATGGGGCTGCGCAGTTTAAGAAGTGCTAAAGGGGATGTGAGTGGAACACATTTAGAAAGCCCTGGTAGACAAGCAAAAGTCATCTGCATAGAGACAGCTTAGACATTATAGGTCTCCCAGAAGAACATGATAAATTAAAAACAACAACATGAAAAGAATAATGCAGGAAATACAAAAAAATGGCCCAGAACTTCAGAAGAGAGGCAACAATGTGGAAACTGGTTAGTGGAAGGAACTGAAACTTGGTACTTGGGAAACTTTAATTTCATGAGGAACATAAAGAAACTAAAGAAGAAATATGTATATAGATCATAAATCAAAGTATAAAAGCTGAGTATGTATGGAAAAGAAAAAATAAAAAGAACAAGGCAGAGAAATTCTTCTTGGAGAAAGATATAGAAAAAAAACAAGCAAATAAAAGAAGTTATAGAGGAGGCGGGATTTTAATTAGCTGTTTAACTGAGAGGAGAAAATATGGGAACAGTTAGATGACTAAAGAGGAAAAAAAGAAAAATCAACAAATAAAAAAAAACTACAAAACCAAGGAAAGGGTTAACAAATGAAAGGCAAATGGATAGGTGGGGGAAGAGAGCCATAAGGATAGGGAAGTTTCCCTTAAAGTTTGCTGAAATTTGGAGTTTGTTTAAATTAAGCAAAACTAATCATAGGGACAAGTGGTGTGAAAGATGGAAGACGACAAAAATCTTAATTTAAAACATTATTAGACATAGAGGAAAACCTAAATCTAACTCATAAATTTAAATGTGAATGGAATAAGCACTTCAATTAAATAAAAGAGTGACAGATTGGGTCAGAAAACAAATTCCCATTGTCTGTTGCTTACAAGAAACACAACTAAAAAGAAAACAAAAACATAGAATAAAAATGAAAGCCCGAGACAAAGTTTACTGTGCATCAGGTGAATAAAATAACAAAGCAAGACAAAAAATATTGCAATCATGTTATCCAACAAAGCAAACATAAAAATTCACAATATAAACAGAGAGAAATGAGGAAATTATACTATGCTTAAAGGAACAATAAACAATAAATAAATATCAGTATTGAATTTACATGCTCTATATGGTATAGCACCTCAATTTATAAAGGAATAATTAATTGAATTGCAAAATGGCACTAATATAATGCAATAATTGCAGGAAACTTTTATGTTCCTCCTTATATTTGTACTCATATAACAGAAATAAAAATAAAAAGGAAAATACGGAATTGAACTAATTGTTAGAGAAATTGGAGCTCACAGACTTATGGCACCTTCTGAATGGGACTCCTAAAGAATACACATATTTCTTGGCACTGCATGCCACTTTTACAAACTTTGACCTATTATTGGGGCACAGAGAAATTCTAAATAAATCTAGAAAAGAAGAAATACTAAATGCATCATTTGGAGACCATAACACAATAAAAATCATAATCCACATTAAATCACAAACAAATGAAAGAGACTCAAATGGAAACTCAATAATGAAATCATGAATAACAAGTGAGTCAAAGGACAAATCATATAAACAATAATTATGTGAAAGACAATGATAATATTGAGACAATATACCAGCACTTCTAAGATGCAGTCATAGAAGTTCTGAAAGGAAAATTTATATACTTAAAATCATATATTAAAAAATAAAAAAAATGAACTGAATATGCATTAAAAAAAGGAAAAGTGACAATGTAGGCAGTGTGGCACGTCAATAGTCACCACCTCTGTATTTTCTTTTTTCTAAGGCCAAACCTAAAACATACATCTGCTTACATAGGTGCTCCTTTCTCAAAACCTTTCAATGATTCAGTGATAAAGTATGAACTCAGCTTGATGTTTAAAGCCTTCTCTGATGTCTCCCACTTACTTTTCCAGTCATTTTATGTTATTCCCCTTCCCACACTCCCTGTTCCAGTCAAACTGGTCTGTGAGATGTTCCTCATATACAACATTTCATCTTTTGCCTTCATGCCTTTGTTCAATCGATCCTCAACAACATCTTTCTCCTGACATCTACCCTGTAATATCCCTAGCTTCCTTCAAAGCTCAGCTTAGCTGCTATCTGTAGAAGATGCCTTTCCTAATTCCCCTAGTCTTGTACTCTCTCCCTATTAACTTTGTATGTCTATTATGTTTACTTTCTTGTTTATGTTTACTTGTGTATTCTGCCATCCCTCTCCCCTTCAAGTGATTGATTTCCATGAGACCAAGGTCTGTTTCATTTTTATTTGTCTTTCTCCAGAACCTAACCTATACTTTGTAAATAATGAGCTATTAGTAAATGTTAAATTGAACTGAATTTAGATGCTGTCTTTGGCAATTTGGTAGCTGTTGCCAAGTGGGCAGGAGTGTTGGTCAAGGTGAGGGAAGTCTCTATAATTCAGTTATCATTAGGATTTGTTGTTGTTTCATCATTTTAATCATGTCTGACTCTTCACGACCCATTTTTGGGTTTTCTTGGCAAAGATATTGAAACGATTTGCAATTTCCTTCTCCAACTCATTTAAAAAATGAGGAAACTGAGGAAAACAGAGTGAAATGACTTGCCCTGGGTCACATAGACAGTATGTGTCTGAGGCCAGATTTGAGCTCAGGTTTTCCTGACTCTAGGCCAGGTACCCTATCCATTATGCCACCTAACTGTCTGATCACCAGGATACAAGGAAGGTAAGATATAAAAGCATTCTATTACTTTAGTTGGCCTTTTTTTCTTTTAAAAATAACCTCCCCCCTTTTAAAATACTTATACCAATTTACAAACGTTTTGCAAATAGACATCGTTGGTTTGCCAAAGTCTCTTTGGCTCACTGGGTGGGTAGCAAATGTAGGAGAGAACACGGACAAGTTTCATGGGAGAAACCAATGTTATGAAATCGATGGGTGAAACTCTCAAATCCTTTAGAGAACAATCCATTTGAGTATGTGAGATTGAAGAGAAAATGCCCCGTGGAGCAAGAGGTAAGCATCACATGTCGATACAAATGAGTGCAGTTTGTGGAACGAACAAGTATTGATGCTTCCTTTGCTCATTTCCTTACTTGTGGTGCCACTGAGATAATTAACAGATTTTTAAAAAATGTTGCTTCGCCATCTAAGCCTGGGCTATTCTCTTTCCACTGTATTACTGACTTTGCCTCCCCATTTTCCTTATCAGAGAGAAGACATTTGTCTCCTACTGCTAGGCCTGATTAGCTATCCAGTACTTGGCAAGGGAAATTTGGCCTTAAAGCTTTCTACTCTCCACGCTGTGCTTTCAAAATGGCCACTTAGTTCATTGTGTTTCCCTTCCAGCACAGGACAGAAAAAAGACAAAGGAAGGACCATGTTGTTTCTGTCATTCTGCCTCTGCCTAAGACTCCATAATGGCCACTTTCTGAGCAGATGTGATCACTAGGGCAGGTAGCTTTTCTTCTTGCCTTCCTGAGGAATGGCTAATTAACATTGAAAGGATTTCTATAACGTGACTCTGGTTTGCTAACCCCTGCCTGCTTCCAAGTTGTAGCTGCCAGCATCTTGCTTAAAGAAGCCAGACTGTTTTCCTCCTGACCATTTAAAATCTGTCTTGAGCAGAATAGTTTTTCTCCATAGTTCCACTGCTTTCTCTCCACATTTTCCCCAACAGCAAGATGAACATGACATTTGAACTTCATCTTCCTGGCACAATAACAGAGTTTCCAGAAGCTGTCACCCTGCATCTGAGAGGGAAGAGGTTTCTCTTTCAGAGAGCAAACTGACTTCTCAGTGTTCTTCTTCTCGTTGCTCTGCAGGGAGTCAGAGGCAGCTGGGGCCTTTGCGTTCTTGTGCTATTACTCCTATGGACATTACTGCAACCTCAGGCACGAAGTATGAGGAGGGGCAGTCTGGGAGTGGAATTGGAAAGTCAGAATTCTGGGAATGCCCCCAGGGTGCCGGGAAGTCAGAAATTACAAGACACTCAGTCATGAGTGGTGATAGGGTTGATAGCTTGGATAGTGTGTGTGTGTGTGTGTGTGTGTGTTTGGGGAGGGGGTCACTTCAAACCCAGAACAAAGGTGGATTCAAGGCTTGCTCTATGTGTCTCAGGCTTTCATAATTGTTCTTTGATTTCTCCTTTTCAAAAACAAGGGTTTTCAGGCAACTGAGAATGAGGGTGTGTGTAGAAAGTGACAAGCTTGTTTAAGTCAATTGAACTGGTGGTAGTTTCTGCCCCATCTCATCGACCTTTTGGTCTCTTCTTCCATAGAATAGACAAAGTCTCACTGCAGACCTAGCAGATCATAGGCTTAGAGCTGGACTTGGCTTTTGGGGTCACTTCATACAATCCTTTCATCTTATAGGTGAAGTTCAGAGATGTTAGATGACAAAGTCACAAGGGTGGCAAATGACAGTCAAGAATTGAGTTCACCTCCTCTGACTCCATGTGCAGTGTTCCGTCCATCATCCTTCCAACCCAGAAATGTAGCAAAGTCATCTAGTTCTCGGTCATTATATAGATGAGGAAACTGTGACTCCTAGGAGGGTCAAGCTGCCCAAGGTCAAACGGTGAGTTCAAGGTTCAGCCAAGCTGGAGACTAGCTACTCTGCACCAGTTGGTTAGAATATAAAATGGATGTGGGCAAGTTCTCGGTCTGATAGGCCATCTAGCTTTGTGGTGTCCTTTGACCAGAGATCACGTATGATTTCTTTGCTGCAGCACAAAGAACGCTGGCCTCTGAGCTAGCCAGATTTGGGCAGTTCTGACTTCTGGCACATCCAGGCCTCTCTGTTCTCCAGGCAGCTCTGCAATCGTTCGAAATTGTCTGCAATTATTTGCCTTGTCCAGTTATATCACTGGAGGCCATTCTCACAGTCATAAAATGATAGGTCCAAACCATTACCATCACCACCCTGCCATGCACAAAAATCCCAGAATCCAAGAGTTGGCCATGACTCCTAAGGCCACCTAGTCCAACCCATTGCTGACAAAAGATTCTCTTTATGTTTCCTAGAAACAGCCATTTGGTCTATATTTTCAGCTCTCTAGGGAGGGTCACTGCCCCACCCCCCAACCCTGTCCTCGAAGTCCAGGCCACTTTTGAAAAAGCTCTCATTGTTTGGAAATGTTTCCTGAAATCCAACTTAAATATGCCTCCCTGTAGCTGTCTCCATTGCAACTAGGTCCATTGACTGGGGTCAAGCAGACCAAGTCTAATTTCTCTTCCATGTGACAGCTCTTTTTGCCCTCCACTGAATCTTCTCTTCACAAAGTTAGATATTCCCAATTCCCTCCACTCTCTAAGATCACCATCTGTTGACACTTTGTCATCTTTAAAGCACTAGACAAATGTGACTTGTCATCTTTGCTGTAACTGGAAGGGACCAAAATGACAACACAGTATGATTACCACCCCCTTCCATTTTATGAAGGAGAACACTGAGACTCAGAGATGGAAATGACTTGACCAAAGTGACATAGGTAGTAAGGTGAGCCAGGGTCCCCTTATTCCAAATCTAGGGCTCTTTCTGCTGAACTTTATCAATTCTAAAGTACTTTAGAAATGCGATGTGTTCTGTCACTCAATATCACTACTCTATTTTCCATACTTCAAAAATCAGGAAACCTCTTTAAACTTAGAGGGCAGCCTTTGAGAATTGCTGGGACCAAAAAGCCTGGCTATTGTGGCTAACCTGGTATTGAACCAGCCTCTCCAAACTGACCGTATTTGGGCCTCCGACGACAGGAACAATCACTTCCTGAGATTGTACTGGAAGCCTTTGTGGATCCGAAGGACCTGCCCGAGCTGGGGCTCTGCACACAGAGCCTTTAAGGATGTGGGTATACATCTATGCCACAACAAGACATGGAGGGGGCTGACACAAAGAGAGAACTGCCATTGGGAAGGGTTTGCTTCAGAGAGGGGGTGTGGGGGCCAGCTCCAAGAACATAGCAGTTTCATAAACAATGCACTAAATGTATTTCTGAGATTGGAAAGTCTTGCCATAACCATTAGATTATGAGATATTTTTTTCTTGCAAAATGGTTTCTCTAGAAGTGATGAAAGCTGACACATCATTGACAAGAGTTAGTTTGTAAAATCACTTATATGCTGCCGCCTTGGGTCTGTGGGGCTTCATGGGAACACTCATGGAGCCTTGTCATGCTATTATGAGAGAAATAATTGCTGTGTAAATTACCTGCCTTAAAAAGAAAATTTTAATTAGATATGATGAGACATTTATTGTGTTTTAATTAAATAACAACTGATTTCCAAGAAGGCAGGTTGAGTTCAGGAGAGTGAAATCTCATTGCCTTCTAATTCTGTCAAAATGACTTAAACAAGAAAGCCTGAGTGTGACACAAGGCTGGGAGAGAGCTCAAGAGGGCTTTGGGAGGCTTCTCCAGGGTGTGCAGAGATATTGGCATCTGTCTTCCAAATTGAGTGGTTGTTCCCTTCTGTCCAGAGTCTTCCTGACTGGGCCATTCAGTGCAATGTCCTGGACAGCTCAAAGGCAATGCGGTCCAACAATGCAGTGGGCTAACTTGCTAGGTAGTGAGCTCTCCAAGCATAGCTGTTAGGCCATTTGGCAGGGATGCTCCTCCAAGAGGAGATTCCCATTGCAAGTGGGAGGGAGTACTCAGCACTTTCAAAGATCGCTTCCAGTTCTGAGACTCTGAGAGTCTGTGATCCAATAGCACAGAGGTAGTGGGGGGGGAGGAGGTCATGTGTCCTCAGTGCCCTCCTAGATAAAATTCAGGTGGAATGGTAAAGTTTGTTTGGGGCCATTTCCCCCTTCCCAAGGTAGTTCATTCTGCTTTGGACAGCTCCAGTCACTAAGGGTTTCCTGAGACTAAGCTTAATCTGCCTTCTGTGGACTCCTTGTCTCTCTGCTCCTAGTTCTGTCCTTCAGGGTCATGAAAGAATGGAAGTCTAATTTCTCCTTCATGCCAGCTGTAATGTCCCCTTTGCCCTTCCCCCTGCCCCAGGTCTTCTCTTTGCCAGAATAAACACCCCCAGGTCCTTCAACTAATCCCTACAAGGTCTGATCTCATAAGACCCTTCCCCATGCTGTCCGCTCTCCTCCTCAGCATTCTTGCTTCTGTTGCCTGCTGTGGTCCCTTGCCTATTCATTTTGCATCTTATAAAAATATCTGTCCTCTCCATGTCCCTGTCCCAATTGTCTATCCTCAGGAAAGCCATCCAGTAAATTCATGGCCACTACAATGGAATGGTCTTCCCCAGTAGACCAGTATGGACTGGGAGGCACGGGGTGGCAGTTCTTGGGCATTCACTAGTCCCCAGCCTCAGTCTTTTGTGCTGTAAAGCATGGAGGCTGGTATTCGTGGGGGCTAGTCTCAGCTAGGCCTTCTACTGTTCCTATCCCCCCTTCCCACTAGAGTGTACCAGGGCCCAGGACAAAAGCTGTGAAGGCAGGTCCAGTGCAGCACTGTCCACATGGCATGTGCCATCTGAGCATGCTTCCCCTTGTGGAGCCTCAGGAAGCATGCTGAGCTTAATAACCCAAAGGACAGCAGGGCAGGCTAGCAAGGAGAGACTGGGGGACAGGGGACCATTAACCTTCTGCTGCCCTTCTCTTCCCAAGTCAGCTGCTCTCTCCTTCCCACTTCGATCTCTGGAGTGCCTTTCTGGAGTCTTGGGATAAGATTGGGCTTGCAGCATTTTGTTATCAGGGTACCGTAACCTTGGACTTGTGCAAACTTACAAAAATAAAGAAAATAGAAGGTGCAATTCTTTATTCTTCTGGTCCAAATGATAGCAGATTAGGTAAGATGATATATGGAAAATATTTTACAAACTGTAAATAGCTATATGTGCTAGTTATTATTACTATTACATTTCCTTCTATTGTTGCTGTTATTATTCAATTGTTTCAGTCACGTATGACTCTTTGTGACCTCATTTGGGGATTTTATTGGCAGAGATACTGGCATGGTTTGCCATTTCCTTCTTCAGCTCACTTGGCAGATGAGGGAATTGAGGCAAATGGGGTGAAGTGACTTGCACACAGCTAGGAAGTGTCTGAGGCCAGATTTGAACTCAGGAAGATGAGTCTTCCTGGCTCCAGGCCCAGAACAAATCCACTTCATTGCCACCTAGCTGTGAGGTGACTGGTAAGGCATTAGAAGTACACAAGATCACAGGATTTAGAGCTTTCTGGAACCTCAGAGCTCATAAAGACCAGACCCTTATTTTATAGATGAAGAAATCGGAGAGATGAAGTGAGCTGCCCAAAATCACACAGCTAATTAACAAAACAGCCTGAATTTGAACCCAAGTCCTCTGTCTCTAAAGCCAGTGTTCATTCCCCTCCATCTCAGAGCAAAATGAACCAAATGCCACAGAAATCTCAAACCTATCATCTTTACGTGATTAGCTCCATCCACTATTTGGTCCACTGAGGGCACCATGCAGACAGTGCAGATTTGGGAGTGATTGATTGGGGGATTACTGGGATGTAATTGGAATGATAACCATTTGTTAGTGTTCTCCAGAAACTGTATTTACTTATCTGTATACTATTTTCTGCCCTCCCCTCCCAGCCCCGAATGGAAGTTTCTTGAGGGCAGACTCTTACATTTTTATCTCTGTCTCCCAGTGACTCAGCATAAGGCCAAGTGTAGAAATCCTGGTAGAATGTTGGAAAAATGGAAACACTTTCCACTCTGGCAGTTTGTTGACTCATCTGGAACTTAGAGTCTTGCAGCTTGCAAGTCACAGTTGATTGTGCAAGATTTGAACCCAGGTCTTCCTGAGACCAAGGGCAGCCCTTTATCCATTCTGCCTACCACACCTCTGTTTCTAGATGGTGGAGATGGGCACACTGATGGTTGGGTTGGTTGGCATAGGCATATGGCATCCACTTAGAATTGTTTCTGACTGTGCCTTGTTCCCTTCCCCAGTGTCCTTCCTGCTCCCCATTTCCTCCCTCCCTTCCCCCAACCCCATACTGAAACACTTCCTTCTGCAAGAGAAGGAGCCTTTGAAGTCAACAGCAGGGTTTTATTTTAAAAAAACTGCATTGGGGTGGGGGTAGCTGAATCCTGATCCCAAAGTACAAAGCAATAAGATGTCAGGCAGACAGGCCACTTCTTCAGTGAGAAGCACCCTTCCCAAGCTGCTGGGGTAAATAATGGGCCATTAGCCAGATATTTCATTTCTAGAACCAGTTAGCATTTTATTGGTCAGGTTGACAAATGCTGTCTGTCTGAGTGGGATGATGGCATTGCTGGCCTCTTGCTCTGTCTCTGTCTGCAGCCACATGGTTTCTTGGCAGGAATGTTAGAGGCCTGCTCACTTGGGTCAGCAGGAGAGCAAGGGTGGCAGGGTCACAGCCAATCCCCCAGGGCCTGGAGGCTCCGGGTGCCAGGGGAGGACACTTGGGCAGCTGGGGAAGGCAGTTGTGGCCATCTGCCCCCAGAGGGGACAATAAATGTATGCAGGAAATGGAAGATGATGGAAGGTAACAATGGGACATGTAGAAGTAAGAAAGGATGGACTACTCAACTGTGCTTCTCCCAAGAAAGAATCCAGAGTAGACCAAGAGAGAAAGGAGAGTTGTCTCAGTGGGCTTGACCCAGCCAGCTCCCAAGGGGATGAGGGAGCCCAAGGGCTAACCTGATTGGAGATTTCTGTGCCTCCGTTGGTGTTCAGAAGTGGGACTAAGGGACTCCATTCTGTACTCCTATTCCTCTGGGGAGAGCTCAGGGACTGCTAAAAGCCACATCTCTCTAGGTTTATGAGAACATCAAAGTGGAGATGGGGGGGGAAGAGCAGTCTTGTTACCATGGCAACACCTTCCTGAGGCAGTCACCTTCCTCTGGCTCTTACTCTCTATCTGGTACCTGAAGTCCCTGTGCTAGTGTTTGTTCTTCCCTTGCTGTACCCCCCAAGATGGGAGCCACAGCGCAGGTGCCCAGGCTTCTGGCAACTGGGCTTTCCTTTCCCCATTTTGCTCACTTAGGAAAGTAGAGATTCTTCATAACAAAGGTAAAATCAAAGTCTATAGCTAGTGAACAGTTTCTCGGCAGTCTCTGACTCCAGAGTTTTCTTGGAATAAATACAGTTTTCCATTTCTTTTTAAAGAGTGGGCCTAATTTCTCAGACACATAATGAATGCTTTGCCCAAACAGTCTAATTGCCTATTTATACCAGAGCTGGGTACAGCTCCTATACCCCAAGTGCATTTCATTATATTCAAGGAAAGTGCTGCTGTTTATGAATGCTGCTAAATACACTACGGATATGCAGCCCAAGCCAGCCATGGGCACAAATGAGGGATGCTGAGACATTCACAAACCTTGATGCAGTTTTTGAAAAAGACAGTGGGGCTTGGGCTGATTATTGATTTTGCATTTTCTTCTTTCTTCCTTGCCCTGGGAGACAGGCAATTGCCAGGACCTTACCCTATATGGCAGTGCTGCCACCCCCTCCCCAACCCCTATGAGGGAAAATGCCAGGTACCTCAGATCCCAGAGCAAGTACCTTGGGTGAGGGTTTAGAGGTCATGGCTATGCATCCTTGCTCTGACATTGACCAGCTTTGTGATATTGGCTGTCATTACGGCTCTCTAGGTCTCAATTTCCTCCCCTATAAAATGGGAATAATAATTTATAATAATAATAATATCTGCTTTACAGCTTTGAAACTCGCAGATATAGAAATATGAGCCATTAGAAGTAGTACAGAGGATCCCAAAGTTTTGCACAGAACTCTTTGAGACTTCCATGTATTATGAGAATATTGATAATAATACCTATCTGTGCAACATGAAAAAGCTACAGTGTCTGACCTCCAGGAACTCTCAGTCAACATTTGTGATACTCAAGGCAGAGTTATTATCTATGTGACCTTGGGAAGGTCATTTAACCTCTGGGCTTCAGTTTCCTCATCTGCAATATAGGGTGGCGGTGGTGGTAGAATAGACCATCTCTCTGGTCCCTTCTAGCTTTCAGTCTCTGCTCCTAGACACTATGCTTCTCTTAATCCATCCTATTTTGGTTGCCATATGACTCTATTGTTTCACATTGAGCTTGTGCTACACGAACAACCCTTGGTCAGAACTGTTATCTAGCCATACCTCCCCCTCATGTATTTGGAGAGTTGATTTTTTAATCCTTGCTGTTTATCTGTATTAATCTGATTAATCTGATGAATATAATATATTGAATAATCTGTATTAATATTACTAATTAATAGAATTAATTATAAGACTTAGTCCCATGCTACATACAATGTATCAGGATCTTGGGAGAGCCTGACTCTGTCCCCAATGGTGTGTGTCAGCCCTCCTAGCTATCACCTGGCTCATATCTCTTCATTTTTTTTTCAAAAGAGAAATATAATAGAAAGCATTTGGTCAAATGCTTTGCTAAAATTTAATTAAACTACATCAACTGTGTTGTCTTGTGCTAATAGTTAATCTTTTCTTCTTCCTTCCCAAAGAAAGAAAGAAAGAAAGAAAACCAAAGCTAATATGGCAGAAGCTATTCTTAATAAGGCCATGCTGGCTTCTGGTGATCACTCCTTCCCTTTCTCCATGTTCATTAACCAGCTCTTTAATATGTTCTAGATTTTCGGTAAAAATCAGAGTTAGATAACTGGTCTTGCTTTGCAGACTCATTCATAGCACTTTTGGGGAAAATGGGTCATGTACCCCTCTCTAATCCTTCACTATCTCTTCCATTTTCCAATCTCTTCCATATCTTTCCTATATAACACACAGTAGCTCAGCAATCATACCTGCCCCTCCAGTTAGGTAGCAGAACCAAGACTCCAACCAAAGATATCTTTTCCCAGTCCAGTGCCACTGGCAGCTGTTTCCGGTTGTGAATCTGCATTCAGTCAGTGACCTCTGCTGATCAATATGTGCCCCACCCCTGAGTTTAACGTTGTCCTCTACCAAATTCATGGTGCTGAGATATCTCCCAGGCATGATATTCACATTGTAGGATCATGTTTTAAGATGGAGAGCAAATATAGCAATATGTACGTGCAGCAATGAATGCTGGTTATCTGTAGGGGACCCCACAGCCATCTGCACCTGGGCAAAAAATGCCTATTGATCCTAGCGGGTTCTTCATGACAACAGTTTAATTCAATAGAACATATATTCAATTATATAATTTCTATGTTTGTGGCCACTGGACCCTATCCCTTTTCTTTCCTGAAAAGGAAAGAGGCAACCCTGGGAGCAGTGACCTCTGAGAACTGCTTTGTGGGGTGAGAACATTTCCCTTTCCAGTCCAGAGGAAAAGGACCTCTGATAATTCAGCTTGTGGCTTTGCAATTAATTTTGCCTTTATTTTCCAAAAAGCCAGAAATGGTTTAAATGAAATCATTTGATCAGTACCAGCAAAGATAATTGCAGTAGCTCCCCAGTGCTCATTTTCCTTTTATAATTGAAACTTAGTATCAGGTATAACAACAATAATCTGAATATTGCTATTTACATTAGGAAACATGGACAAAACCGTGGTTTAGCAATGCACAGTGACTTGCTGCATATGGGAAGACAGTCGACATACAAAGTATCTATGGACTGAGTAAACTTTCAACTCAGACCAACAAACACTGATTGAGCACCTGTGATAGGCAAGACACTGTAATAGGCCCTGGGGGTATAAAAACAATCTGAGAACCAGTCCCTGGCCTCAAGAGGCTAATAGTCGACAACTTCAGGGTTACAACATGCTTGTGAATAAATAAATCCATGATCAGGCATTGGAAGAAGAGGAAGAAGCTGGTGGGTATGTGTGTGTGTATGTCTGAATCACAGAAGAAGGCTCCCTTGAGAAGGAAATACATGAGCTGAACCTTAAAAAAACCTAAGGATTTTAAGGGGCAGAGGTGAGGAGGGAGAACCTAGCCAAAGGCAGGGAGGCAGAGATGGAGTACCATATGGTACATGAAGTGAAGAAATGTGACAAGCCTGGAAACAGCCCACAGGAAGATTCTGGGGGAATTTCAAAGGGAGCCTAAGGAGTTTTTATTTTGTCTTAGAGGCAATGGGGAGCCTTTGGAGTTTCTTGAGCAGAGGAGTGACATGATCACATTTGTATTCTAGAAAGATTACTTTGGCAGACATATGGAGGAGAAACTGGAGAGAAGAGAGACTTAAAACCAGGGGACCAATTAGGAGACTATTGTAATAGTTGAAACAAGAGGAGATAAGTGTCTGAACTAGGCTTGTAGCCACATTGATGGAGATGGTAGAGCATGTAAATGCTGCATATAGTCAATAAGACCTAGCAAATCGTTATGTCATGGGGGTGGGGAAGGGTAATGTCACAAACCTGGGTGACGAGAAAAACAGAAACAGAGGAGTCAGAAGAAGAAATCGGTTTAAAGGGAAAGACAGCGAGCTCTGCTTTGGATGTGCAGCATTCTGGTATCCATGGGCATGCATCTAGAGATGTCAAGAAGCCCGATGGAGGTGCTAGACTCAAACTCTGGAGAAGTAGGAGGTCCAGACATATAGAACTGGGAGAAAGCAACATCCCCAAGAGAAGGGAAGAGGGTACAGGACAGAGACCTGAGACACACATGCACAGGGGGCAGAATGTGAAGTTATGAGTAAGCAATGGTGGTAGCTAGATGGTGCAGTGAGTAGAGCACCAGCCCTGGAGTCAGGAGGACCTGAGTTCAAATCCGGCCTCAGACACTTAACACTTACTAGCTGTGTGACCTTGGGCAAGTCACTTAACCCCAATTTCCCTGCCTTCCCCCCTACAAAAAAAAGAGATCAATGTCAAACTTGAAGAGAATAATGTAAGTTGAATGATGAGGTTGGAATCCAGATTGCAAAGGGGTCGAAATATGAGTGGAAGGAGAGGAAATGGAGGTAATGGGTATAGATGCCCACCCCCAAGAGTATGACTACAAAAGGAAAGAAAGATGCAGGATGGGGGCTGAAGACCATGGCAAAGTCAAGAGAAGATTGATCTTAAGGGTGGAGAAGTGGGTGTGTTTGTAGTCCAGAAGAACAGGAGCCAACAAATAGGGAGAGATTAATGATTAGAGAAAGAGGGTAGATGGATGATTGAGGGAGTTGTACTGTTGGAGGAGATGGAAGAAGATTGGATTGATGGTTGGTATCAGTGCTGCGAGGGGTCACCTCTTCAGAGACTGAAGTAAAGAAAAAAAAGAGGATGAGGGAATAAGGTTGATAGGCTTTAAGGTAGAGGAAAGGGGAGATGTTTCTATTTTTTTTTTCAGTCTAACATGACTAAGTCCTTTGCTAAGAGAGGGAAAAGGATACATTAAAAATCTTGCAGGGAGAATAGATATGGAGTAATCAAGATGTGGAAGTCAAGGTACAAGTGTTTATGAAGTATTTACTATGTGCTAGGCAGTGTGGTCATCATTGAGGAAACAAAGAAAAAGCTAAAGCATGACACCTACCTTCAAGAAGTTTACAGTCTAATGGGGGACATAATATACAACCAAACTCTAGAAAAGATAAATTGTAGATAATATCAGGGGGGAGGTACTGGCATGAAGGGAGACTGGGGAAGGCTTCTTGGTCAAAGTGAAATTTTAGCTGAAACTTTAAAAAATTAGGAAAGCCAGACAGCAGAGGTGAGAGGGAGCAAGTTCCAGGAATAGAGGGCTACCAATGAAAATTCCTAGAGTGTCATGTGAGGAACAGCAAGGAG
This sequence comes from Petaurus breviceps papuanus, assembly GCF_028583685.1. Classification (NCBI taxonomy): domain Eukaryota; kingdom Metazoa; phylum Chordata; class Mammalia; order Diprotodontia; family Petauridae; genus Petaurus; species Petaurus breviceps. The sequence goes on from NW_027187307.1 coordinate 1,333,470, forward strand.
TAGGATATCAAGTGAAAGAATGAAAGGCTCATCCTGCAGCACCGAGAGCCCAGCTGAGCTAGCCTGGACTTCCTCAACATGAAGGCAGGAGAGGAAGAGGTAGGTGGAGGAGGCTGAAGCAAGGTCAAATATTGGGAAGACTTGAACAATGATAGGATGAAGAGGTCAAGAGATTGTAATGTAGAGGAACAATATGGAATAAAGCTTTGTTGTTCAGTTGTGTCTGGCTCTTTGTGACACCATCTTGTGTTTTCTTGGCAGAGATAACGGAAGGGTTTGCCATTTCCTTCTGCAGCTCATTTAACAGATGAGGAAACTGAGGCAGACAGGGGGAAGTGACTTGCCCAGGGTTGCACAGCTAGAAAGTGCCCGAGGCCAGATTTGAACTCAAGAAGATGAGTGTTTCTGACTCCAGGCCCCACACTCTGCCCACTGCAGCACCACCTAGCTGTCCCTGAAGTAATGTTACTAAATGCTAATATCAAAGTGAGAAGCAGGAGAGTGAAGGTGATACACTGTGAGAGCAGAAAGGGGTGAAGGGGGATTGGTTTGAGGTAGGTCAAACACAGGGAGAGATGGGAGGATAGGAGGTTATGGTCATGCAGAGAAACTTCAGAGCTCTAGATCCTAGAGGGAGGATATTTGTGGGTAATAAGACCAAATCTATATGTGGCTGAGGTGAAATAAGTCACATGAATTAGGGAAGAAATTGAATGAGGAATCAATAAAGTTTAAAGGGACATCAACATTCATAGTCCCCCAGCCTCCAGGCTCTCTCCTCTCTAACCTAAATATGGTGAAAAATAGCTAGACATTCCTCAAAGCATAGGTTTTTCAATGTCATTACTTCTTTCTAAACATTCAGTGGCTCCCTATTGCCTTTGCACAGACTGATCCTGATGTCTGGAATGTTCTCCATCATCATCTCTTAGCTCCAGTTGTAGTTCAGCTCAGTTGGCACCTCCTACAGATGGTTTTTCCCAATTCCACCCCTCCCTCTCAGTTGTCAGCTTCCCCTCCTGGGAAATTTTTTTTTCTTTTTTTTTTGTTTTAAACATTTGTTTATAAAACTTTGAGTTCCAGATTTTTTCCCTTCTTCCCTCCTCACCCACCCCCACTGGGAAGATAAGCAATTCAATATAGTTTGTACATGTGTAGTTACCCAAATAATTTCCATAGTAATTATATGGTGAAAGACTAACTATATTTCCCTCCATCCTATCCTGCCTACCATTTATTCTATTTTCTCCTTTGACCTTAACACTTTTCAAAAATGTTTGCTTCTAACCACTCTCTCCCCCAATCTGCTCTCCCTTCTATCATGCCCCCTCTTATCCCCTATGCCCCTATTTTCCTTTAGGGTAAGATACCTTAATTGAGTGTGTATGTTATTCCCTCCTTAAGCCAAATTCAATGAGAGTAATGTTGCCCCATTCCCTTTCACCTTCCTTCTCTTCTCCTCCATTGTAACAGTTTTCTTTTGCCTCTTTTATTTGAGATAATTTACCCTAATATATCTCTCCCTTTCCCCAATAAATCCCTCTGTCTCCTCTTAATTTTATTTTTAGATATCATCCCTTCGTATTCAACTCATCCTGTGCCCCCTGTCTATATATACATGAATACATGAACATACATATGCCCACACTCACATATATATTTATATACACATACACCCTTGTATACATACACAAATATGTATGTATACATATATATTCCCTTCAACTGTTCTCATACTGAGAAAAGTCTTATCAGTTATAATTATTGTTTTTCCATGTAGGAATGTAAATAATTCAACTTTAATAAGTTCCTTATTATTTCTTTTTCCTGTTTACCTTCTCGTGCTTCTTTTGCTTCTTATATTTGAGAAATCCAAAAGAGGATTCTGTGGTCTGTTTGTGCTTCCTCTGTTTGCTTAACTTGCCAGCCAATTATTGACTTTTGAGCTCTTTGCCATGGTAGAGCTCTGCTTCCAGAATGGAGAGAGCTTTGTCCCAAATTGCTGGAGTTTTTGCAACTGCCAGAGCTATTAGGAGGGTGCCCTCTCTACAGCCCCCACAAGCTCTGGCTCACTGGCCACACACCCCAGGACCACCACCCAAGACTGTGACCCAGATCCAAGCAGGTCAAAGCAAGATCAATTACCCTCTGAATGGTTGCTTGGTCCCCCTGTGATCTTCAGGCCAGGAGCTACAGAGGCAGCCACTTGGCGCAGCTGCCGCACCTCCCCTGCTTCTTGCCCTGGGGGTAGCAGCCAGACTGTGCCGTTCAGTCCGCCCTGTTCCAACAGAGTCCCACACTGACCTTTTACTTTCTCTTTGGCATTTATGGGTTGATACGTCTGGAAACTGCCACAGCTGCTGGTGACTCACTCTCCTGGAATCTTTTCTGGCCACTGCTGGTCAGGGCTGTCCTGGAGCCAGAAGTTCAGCTCATGGGGGACTTTGCTCAACTACTAGCCCGGTGCAATAGACCTTTTCTGCCGGCCTGCCAGGCTGCCTTCAGTGGGAGATTTGTTTCTCTCTGTCACTTCGTGGGTTCTGTAGCTCTGAAGTTTGTTTAGAGTCATTTTTGTTACATGTGTTGGAAGTGATTGGAGTTGGAGCTCATGCCAAGTTTGTGTTTCTAGTCTGCTATCTTGGCTCTGCGCCCCAGAAATTATTTTTTCTTTGTTGTTGTTCAGTCATGTCCAACTCTTGTCTTGGCAGAGAAACTAGAGTGGTTTGCCATTTCCTTTCCCAGCTCATTTTATGCATGGGAAAACTGTGTGAAATGGGGTTGTCACTTGCTCAGGGTCACACAGCTACTAAATGTCTGAGGCTGGATTTGAACTGAGGTCCTCTTGACTCCAGCTATGTACAACAGCATGAAAGTTCCTTGAGAGAAGGGACTGTTTCATTCTTTCTTGGTATCCTCAGTGCCTAGCACAGGGCCTAGTACCCAGTAGATGTTTAAGAAATACTTGAAATCAAATCAAACTTTCCCCAGAGTTGGAATAGTTCTTTACTCTGAAATTCACAGGCACTGAGAAGTGTCTAAACATCTTGGAATTTCTATTTGCTCTCCTGGCTAGAACTGTCAAAGAATCCAGTGTCTGCTAATAGATATCTAGTGCACAGATCTGTCAGCCAGCACATATGAAATGCCAGTGTCTATATTTCTTTTGACTGGCCTGACAGGAGAAATGAAATGGAGTTTCTACTGAAAAAATCCCCTTTTGGTCACCTGCTGGGAGCAGCCACACTGTAGCCCTCTCCTGGTCTATGCTACTTCCTTGGTTTGCTGGAAATGTGAATTTCCCTTCCAACCTTGGCCCTCACTTGAATGCACCCTCCCACTCAGGGTTCTTCTGAGGACATTTCCTCCACTGGCCAGCTTTACTTTCATTTGGCAGGCCCTGGATTTGGCCAAGTGAGAGCCTGCTGCTAATTTCCCTCCCTGTGACATTTTCACACAAAAATGAATCAGCAGCAGGCCTTTGGTAAAGAGAGAGCGTATCAGCAAGTGTTAGAATGGCTGGAAAGCAACTTGGGCAGGTAGAAAGAGCAGGCTGGAGGAAGAGGCTTTTGCTCACACTGGTCCTCCCTCCTCTTAGCCATCTTTCAAGGTGACTTAGCCTAACTCCTCCCCTATGAATTCCCCCAAGCCCACAGCAGTCTATTTCCTTTTTTATCCTTGGAGCACTTCTGTATGAGGTGTTTGACACCATGCTCATAATGCAAAGCATTATGAGATTTTCTATGAGTGTGCCCTGGCTCTCCTGCCAGAAAAAGAGACCTGGGGTCTTAGTAGATTGCAAGCTCAGTAGAAGTTAATGGCACTTGCAGCAGCTAAAAAAATAACTATTTTCTTAGGCTTCATTGAGAGAGGCATGGAGTTGGTGATTGCCCTACTGTAATCTGAGTTGGGTGGACTGATGACTTGGTCATGTATGTTGGAAATATGATTCTTTTTTTGGCTGTGTGTGTGCCTGGGTGGTCATTTCGAAGCACCTTTCATCTCTGAAGTGTATAATTTTGAGCTGCTCTAGATCTCAGTTTCCCCAACTGTAAAATGAAAGAGTTGCACTGGGTGATAATTCAGGTCCACTCCAGCTTACTCTGCATGGACCTTTGACATATGCTGCAGGGCAGACCATGGGAGGGAGATTGTTGCCCTCTCCTCCTGTACTCTGGGAAGAAGATTAAGCCTGGTCTGCTGGGCTCAAAAGCAGCCAGAGAATCTGCACCTTATTGCCTCCCTCTGAAAGGTGAGTCACTTCCTGGTAGCACAGCCATCGTTTCCCCAGGTCCTCTCCCAGGCTTGTGTGACAGCTGGGATCTTGCGTGCTGGGCCCTCTGCCATGGAGAGAATCCACAGGAGAATAAAATCTGCTGCTTATAAAGACTAAAACAAAGACAGCTGAATCACTCTAATTGCTTCCCTCGCTCAACACCTACCTATGGCAGGTACAATGGGGCATCTTTTCAAGTATTTGCAGGAATACAACAGGCTATGTTCACACACGCACGCGCACACACACACACACACGGAACAGAGGTTCTTCTCGGGTGGATAAAACTTGTTCTTTGACTATTTTGCTGTACATTTGATGGCTGCTGCTGTCTTATCAGCTCTCTTTGTCCTTCCTACATAAGAACACACAGGAAGCTGTCAGCCCATTTCCCTTTGACAGGCTTATTTATTAGATGAATTCTGGGAGCAGAGTATACCTGGCTTTCCTGGTGACATTTGTCAGTCTATCTCTTCCTCATACCTCTCCACTCTCTGTCTCTCTCCCACCCTCTCTCTCTCCTCTCCCTTCTCCATCTCTCTCTGTTACTGTCTCTCTCTGTCTCTCTCCATCTCTCCCTGTCTCTGATAACTAATACATCACTCTGATTCATGAATCAGGCATATTTCAGAATAAAACCCATGGTACCCCTCATGATATTAGTTCTATTTGCACTCCTCTGGGAATTACACAGCCTCAGTTCTTTTCTCTGTATGTATGTCTGTCTCTGTCTACCTGTCTCTCTCCATCTCCATCTCCCTCTCTGTCTCTCCCCCTCATTCCCTTTCTCTCTCTCTCTCCCTCCATCTCTATCTCTGTCTCTCCCCTCCCTCCCTCTTTCTGTCTCTCTCCCTGTCTCTCTCCATCTCTGTCTCTCTCTGTCTCTGTCTCTCTGTCTCTGTCTCTATCTCTCTCTCTGTGTCTCTCTCTGTCTCTCTGTCTTTCTTTGTCTCTCACTGTCTCTCTCTCTGTCTTTCTCTCTGTCTCTCTGTGTCTCTCTCTGTCTCTCGCTCTGTGCCTCTCTCTCTGTCTCTCTCTGTCTCTCTCCCCTCTAGGGTAAGAGAGATGTAGGCTAGATCGTGGTACACTGACTAGGATTCAGGAATGTGTGACCAAAAGGCACTAAAGAACAGTAATCTGGAGGCAGATTTCTAGACCCAAGGCTCTGTCCTTGGTCCTGCTTTGCTCCACTTCTCTCCCCCTCTCAACTCCCGAGGCAGATCCAGGAGCAGTGTGGGGGCAGTTTCAGACAGGCAGTATTCAGCTTGATGTCAGAAGGTCTTCCTACTAATTACACTGCTCCCAAAGTGCATGGGCTGCTGTGGAATGGGGGGGATTTTCCCCAAAGCAAGGGTCTCCAGGAGAGGTCAGATGATCCTTTGTCAGGGATATTATTGAGGGGAGTCACTTCACCCACAGGTTAGATGGTGTGGCTGCTGAGGTGCTTGCAAGCTCTAAGATTCTGGGGGTCTGTTAGAGAATGCAGTGATGACAAAAGGTATGGATAAATGACCTTCAATTGGAAAAGTCCTTCACTTAGGCTCATTTGGTTGATCCAGAAAGGAAGGCGCTGTATGTATTGTCATCCTTGTTTTGCAGATGAGAACATTGAGGCCAGAGAGGCTCAGGGACTTTCCCAGAGTCACTCAGCTCATGGCAGAGGCAGGAAATAAACTCAGGCCTTTGTGCCTCCAAGTCCATTGTCTGTTCATAATTTCACTATTTTGTCTCACAGGCCACACGCCTGGTCCTTTCTGACTTTCTGAAAGTCATTTTACTATCTCTCTCTCCCTCCTTGCACTACATGGTTCAGTGATGCTGACGCATTTGCTGTTCTTCATTCCTGATGCTCCATTTCCCATCTCTGCATTTTTGTACTTCCCCTCCCTCATGCCCAGAATGCTGTCCCTCCTCACTTTAGATTCTTAGAACTGCTGGCTTCCTTCAAGACTCAACTTCCGCACTACTCACCTGGAAGCCTTTTGCTATCCCTTCAGCTCATAGTATCCTTCTCTTTATACCTGAAAACTACCATATATCTACTCAGTGTCTTATCTTATGGATTTATATATGTTGTCTCTGTCATTAGAATGGATGCATTTGAAAGACGGGGGTGGAGCAGGGGTGTCACCAGTGCTTAGTACAGTGCTCGAAACAGAGTAAACACTTAATAAAGAATTGTCGGCTGACTGACATGCTTGGATTTGACATTTCCACAGCAGTTTAAGGTTTGCAAAATACTATATAGACGAGGGGCAGCTGGGTGGCACCTTAGTGCACAGGGCACTGGGCCTGGAGTCAGGAAGACTCATCTTCCTAAGTTCAAATCCAGCCTCAGACACTTCCTAATAGTGTGACCCTGGGTCAGTCACTTCACCCTGTTTGCCTCAGTTTCCTCATCTATAAAAGGACCTGGAGAAGGAAATGGCAAACCCTCCAGTATCTTTGTCAAGAAAATCTCCAACAGGGCCACGAAGAGTCTGGCATGACTAAACGATAATACATGTATTATCTCATGTGATTTCAACAACAACCATATAAGACAGATACTATTTTTGTCCTCATTTTATAGATGAGGAAAGTGAGGTTGTGCCAACTAGTTAAGTCTCTAAGGAGTCCAAGCAGAATTCTATCAAGTAGGCTACAGTGCCTGTACACAATAGGAATGCATCCTGAGGAAAGGCAAAGGGAGAGGGTAGAGTGAGGGCAGCTTTCTTGGGAGAAGTGTGATGGAAAAGGAATGAGAAATGCTCTAGACAGGGGAGTAACAGGAGCAAAAAGGTCAAGATGTAGGGTAGGTCAACAAGATTTATGGGAAGGATGGGAAGGAGGATTGGCCTGACTGGATCTCAAGGGCATCCTGAGAGCTGAGGGAGGTAGAGGCAGCAAGAGGCATGGGGAGGCCCAAAAATGTCAGGCTGAGGTAGGGGGCAGCCTTATTAGAGGCTTAACATCATGCCACAGGAGTCTCTTTGGAAGATGTCCTCATTAGGCTTTCCCTTTCATTTGGCAAGTGTCAATGTGAAGAAATGAACAATGAGAGAATGGGAGTACTTCTGACCTCAGCTGAGTGTCTGCCACATAAACCCATCTGGGGCCATTCCCCAAAGGCTCCATGAAGCACTTAGTGATACTTAGGTTGGAAACAGAATTGGGGCCGTTATTCCAAAGACCCCAAAGACAGAGAGGTTGTGTGCCTCCAGCTGACTTGTAAATAATAATCAGAAGTGAGCCCCAGAGCTAAAATATCAGTGTTTTCCTTGGACAGGCACACAAGAGACTCTGGTGAATCAAACAGGGGAGAAGCAGCGTGTCTTGCTGTTTTTAAAGTTTTTTTTCTAAAGGAAGATGTTTTGACTTCCACCTGTATTTTAAGAGAAGCATCACAACTTGAGGAGAAAGGCCTAGGGTCAGGAGTCCAAGTGTGCTGTGTGAACTTAGGGAAGTACCACCCACTCTCTGGGCCACAGTTTCTTCATCCCTCAAATGGGGATGGCTACCCTACTCTTCCTCTCTTGTAGGCTGAGGAACCTGTAATCAAGACAGATAAGAATGGGCGTTGTTCTCTTTGTATTATGGCTACATTTTGTTTTGACCCAGAAAATACTTCCCAATGAACCCAATAAACTACTGAGCAAAACTGCCTAACAGCCCTGAGTCAGGAAGACACAAGTTCAAATCCAGCCTCAGACACTTACTAGCTGTGTGACCTTGGGCAAGTCATTTAACCCTGTTTGCCTCAGTTTCCTCACCTGATACTAATAGGAGGGACTGAGTTAGGATATGGCCACTTTTGAGTACACAGAAGTCCTGACAGCTTCAGAGACAACAGGTTCTATTGTTAGTCAGAGGTCTGGTGATATTTTAACATTGTCTTTGTTTACTGCTATATTCAGTGTGTGTGTCTGTGTACTTTGGATAAAGGCAGATGACTTGTGTGTTGTATAGAGGCAGTTGGCTTTGGAATCGAGAAGACCTACTAGCTATGTGACCCTGAGGAAATCACTTAGTCTCTGTTTCCTCATCTGGGAAATTGTTATAATAGTAACACTTTCTTCCTAGAGTTATTGCAAGGATCTAATGAGTTTACATCACCTTGCAAACATCAAATCACCATGTGAATGCTAGTTGTTAGATTATGATAATAATCTTGGCCTATTTGTTGGGGTCACTTCACTCTGCATCAGTTCATACAGGTCTTCTCATGTTTCTCTGGGTTCTTCATAGCTCTTCTTCCCCATATCACAGTGATATTCCATTGCACTCACAGAGTAGTTTGTATAGTCATTCCTCAGTAATTGGATACATACTTTGGTTCCAGCTTTTTGCCCTCATGAATAGTGAGACTACAAATAATTTTATATTCATGAGTCCTTTCTTGCAGTTACCGACCTTCTTGATGCATAAATCCAGTAATGGGAATGCTGGATCAAAGGATATGAATAATTTAGTATCCTTTTGGACACCATTCTAAATTGTTTTCCAGAATAGTTAGGGCAATGGAGCACTCCACAAACAATCATTTGGCAGGAGACATTGTTACTTAAAAAGGATTTCCTTGACTTTAATGGTCATCTATGCACAGACGACTCTCAAATACATAGAGCAAACCTGAATTCCTTTGAAATCTCTACTGAGCTGTAAGCCTGCATCGCCAGTTAGGTACTAGATGGCTTCACTAGATGCCCTATCAGCATCTCAGACCCAACCTAGCAAAAGGCAGTGTGGTGTAGTGGATAGAGTGCTGGACTTTTAAAATCAGGAAGATCTAGGTTTGAATCCAGCCTCAACCACCCACTAGTTTGATGACCTTGGGAAAGTCATGTAACCTCTATGCCTCAGTTTCCTTCTCTGTAAAATGAAGAGATTGGATGTAATGGCCTCTAAAGTGCCTTGTAGCTTTGAATTGGCGATCCCATGTCCCAGATGGAGTGAATCAACTTCTTTCTATAAACCTGTCCTTCAAAACTTCTGCATTTGGCTTTAGGGGACCACTACCCTCTAGATACTCAGTGGCTCACATTTGCGGTTATTTTTGACTCTTCTATCATTTTCTTCCCCCATATTTAAGGATTTGCAAAGTACTACTAAAATTCTAGGGCAGCTGGGGGTGCTATAGTGCACACAGCATCAGGTCTGGAGTCAGGGAGACCTGAGTTCAAATTTGACCTTAGACACTTTCTAGCTGTGTGACCTGGCAAGTCACTTAACCCTGTTTGCCTCAGTTTCCTCATCTGTCAAATGAACTGGAGAAGGAAATGGCAAACCACTCCAGGATCTTTGCCAAGAAAATCTCAAATAAAGAGTCAGACACGACTGAAAACAAAATGGTCAAACAACAATTAAAATTCCACCTCCACAATATCCCTTGAACTCATCCCCACTCCCCCCCCATCCTGGCCCCCAATCACATGACAATTACACTACTCTGTGGGCTATTGTAAGAGCTTTCTAATTGGTGTGCCTGCCTCCAGTCACTCCTATCTGCAATCCATCCTCAGAACAGTCCTGGGCAATCTCCTAGAAAAGCCAAGAGGAGATGAGATCCAGGGCACACTTATGTATTTGGGGTTGGCCTTATCAAGTAAAAAGGCACCTCATTATCAGAGACTGGAATAATGGAGGAGAGAGTGGGGGATGATGTCATGGGGTTGTGAGATATCATGAACAAGAAAAGAGGGATGGTATCATGACAAATGACCTTTATTTTGTCAGCAAAATGTGAGTTGAGGAGCTCAGTTGAGAACATGATGGAAGGGAGGAAGTATAGGAAGACTTAAGGAAAGAAGAAGTTTGTCACAGCCTCTGCATGGTGGGAAAGAGAGTCTGTTAGCGACCAGTAATAGTGCCTTGCTGCAGCAATGGCCTAGTAGTCCTTTGTAGTAAATGCAGTCAATGAGATAATGTGACTTACTCTGTCTCCATTCAGCAGAACATGCATAAGAGCAGAGGAAGCGAATGATGCTTTGGGAAGTAGTGATGGGACAAGAGAGGGAGAGGACAGTGTCCAGTTGAGCTGGGAAAGTCTCAAGCCTGGAAGGGAAGGAAAGTGAAGCCATAGAAAGTAAAAGAGGTAAGCCACCTCTTGACCATATTCTTTATTCTCACCTTCACAGTCACTCTCTTCACTCACAAGCACTCTATCAGGCCATTTCCTGGAATGAAGAAGCAACTCAAGAAATGCTTGTTTAATTGAATTGAGGCAATGAGGCAGATTTGACTCCAGACAAGTGTAAGCACTCCCGATTCCCCCACACATACGTATAGGTATCAGGGCAATGACGCACCTCTACAGTCCCAGGAACATCTTGGGATGAAAGTCTGGGCCTCCCAAAACTACATTAACTGAGGCAGGAAGGGACACTGGCTGTATCATTCTGAAGGGGAGCTACCAGGCATGTAGAGAGACTGTATCCTATAGGGAGCAGATACCCATTACAAAAAGACACATATCCAGAGAGCTAGAAACCTGAAGGAGGAAGGAGGTTCAAGGAGGGGTACTCCTGGCAGCAAAGAAGAGAGCCAAACTTGGGGAAGAACAGAGCCTGCAAGCCCAACTGAGCATTACCACCAAAGAGAACCATAGCACAGGACTCTCTGCAGGGAAGAAGGGCTACCAAGCTCTGCTGTGACAACAGTTGTCTATTTCTTTTACAGTCTGGGTGTCCCCATGCATGCCTCTCTCCTGCTGTGCTCTAGGCTTGAGCCCAGTTCTTGTGGGAGTTGTGTTTATTTGGAGGAGAAGGAGCCCCAGGTTTATGGAAATAAGATTTCTATGACTACCATTTTTGTGATTCGATCTTAGTAAATACCATTGCTATGAGAAAATTTGGCCTACTGGCTACTTGTTCATGGAAAGCATGTTGGCGGAGGCCTATAAGCTGGTATCAGAACAACCTGACAGGATAGCCCCTTGAATCCTGGCAGTGGTTGTCAACTCTGCACATTAGGTGCCCGCTCTTGCAAGCGCAGTTTAAGAGAAAGACCCTCAAGGGCGCTACCTAAGGAATAAAGTCTCACTGGTTAGCACTATCCTCAAGGACAGTACAGTGCCTTGGGAGGTAGTGAGTTCCTTTTATTGATTCTGCTTCAAGGAAAGTTGAATGAAAGCTTATGAGGGACATTGCAATGAATGTAGCACCTCACACATAGTGGGCATTCATTAAATGCTTATTGAATTGAATTAGGAGGGAATTCCTGGGCTAATAACCCCCAGCTATCCACTTCTGATTCTCTGCATTTCTGAGATGGAAACACAAACTTTAAGTATTTAACTGGTCCTAGGAGGGGAGGAAACATTATTAGAGCAGAACGTAAGCAGAGAACGACAGCGTTGAATGTATTGATAAGCCTGGCCAAGATTCAGAAAGAGAAGGAAATGGGTGTGTTTGTGGCAATGAAGACCTAGTACAGGCTGCCAGGTGCACAGGACACAGGGAAGCTTCAGCAGAAAGAAGTCTAGCACAGTCCCAGAGACTGTCCCTGGAATGAGTAGCATCAGAATTTGCAAATCATAGGAAGCTGAGGAGGCAGACTTGAGAAAACACAACCAGTTTTTTCAGGGATGAAAAGAGAGCTCAGTCAGGGTGTGGGGATAGAAGGCGGGTTACCTGGGAAGACAGGATGATACTCCCAGGGGTCAAGGCTAGGAGAGGAAGCCTGTAGTTAAGGAAGGGTACACAGAGTGGGGAACCAGGAAAACCTGAGTTAGTACTTTAACCCTCTTTCAAACTAAGTGAGGAATTTTGACTTTGTGGGTCTGGGATTCCTGACAGCTGGATATATATCTCAGTACATTTCCAGCATTTGAGAACTCTGGAAGGTCCTTTCCTTCTTTCTTTCTTTCTTTCTTTCTTTCTTTCTTTCTCTCTCTCTCTCTCTCTCTCTTTCTTTCTTTCTTTCTTTCTTTCTTTTTCCCTCTCTCCCTTCCTCTATATACATACATACATATTAGTGTATTATTGATAATATTTTGAATCACTATGACTTCTCTGTGACCTCTCCCCCAGAACTCACATTTATCACAAAGAAATAGTTAAGTAAAGCAAACCGACACATTGGACTTGCCTAATAATGCACACTTCATTCTGTGCCTATAGGCCATCACCTCTTCACCAAGAGGAGGGCAACATATTTCATAAACAATCAGGGAGATTTTGACAAAAGTCAAACACCAGAAGTGATCTCGATTAGAGAAGGGGCAATGAACACTACAGAGGGTTCTGTGGTGTGAGGTTTCACTAGAGAAATAGCCATAACTTGTGCAAGTAAAGGAAAGGCACATGTATTCTGCAGAGAAATCCTCTGAGCTGATAGCAAGAAGGGAAGGAGTAAGGAGCCTGCCCTGAGAAGCCTTGTACTTAGGAACTATTTGTCTGATGGAGACAAATGTGTAATGGAAAGTCAACCCACTCTATTTGCTCCATGGAGAAGTGAACCTGCCCCAAAGGACTCCAGGATACTTCCATTGTCCTTGGGCTACACCTGAGTGCTTGATGCTCCCACTGTTCCCAACATGCAGCACCAATTTCCCTTCACTGTATCACTTAACCCATCCCACTGCCCACCTAAACAACCCACACAAACAACCAAAGACATTAGAGGAGACAAGGGTAGGAGTTAGGATGTATGCATGTGGTGCTTCCTGCTTTTTCCTCTTATGTTCAGATCATTTTTGTTTGATGGTTGGATGGAGTCCTCTTTATTTGGCCTCTAGCTCCTGCAGATTTTGAGTGATAGAGCAAACTTCCCACCACAATGAGAATGTGAAATTATCCCCCGCCCCTCCCCTTCCTACCTGGCTCTCCTCCCTATCGAGTTCCAGCTCTGATTGCTTGTTGATTTCATTATAGCTGGTTTTTTCTCCCCATGTCAGTTAATGTGTAATTTTCCCCCAAGGTGCCAGAACTTAATGTTAACTGCTGGCTCATTTTAACAGATACTGTACTTTTCAAAACTTTGGTATCTCCGGGTGACCCATTCATGATGTTCATAAACTGTTCCTCTCCACACTTATTGGTTTTCTAATTAATGTTGGCCTCACACAATCCTATCTTTAAACACATCTGATCAGTAGCCTAGCAAGGGGTCTATTGAAAGAAGTATTTTAGATTAAAGTAGAAAATATGTTTAGCATAGACATCGCTTTCAAGATGAATAATATCTGTCATAAAAGAACACCCCTCCCATTGTAGTTATTTCTAGTTTCCATTTCCTGGTTGAAAGAAAAAAAATGTTTTAACTTACAGAAGGAGGGATGCTTCATCATAGCCTCCCTAGGGGATTCACTTGATTCATTTGTGAGCCAGCCTAGAAAAGCAAAGATGGGGAGGTGGGAGGTGGGATAAAGTTTTTAGAGAAGTGGAAACATTGTCCACAAATGGCAAGAAATGGTAATGTTGGTCTGAGACAAAAATAAACTTGGGTAGTGACTCACAATTATACCTCAATTGGGGTGGGGAGAATTCCTTTTCAGATAACTCCCCTTAAGGAGCTCAATAATTCAACAAGAATTTATTCTTTTAATTTAGTATTTTATTTTCCTTTTCTCCCCCCCCCAATTGAGAAGGCAAGCAATTCAATGTAGATTATACATGTGTAATCATGGAAAACATGTCCATAATGATCATGTAATAAAAGAAAACAGACCAAAAGGCTCAAGAAAAATAAAGAAAGTTTGAAAAAGTCTGCTTCAGTCTGTATTCAGACATCATTAGTTCTTTCTCTAGGGATGGACAGAACCTTTCATCCCAAGTCCTTCACAATTTTGTCCTGGATCATTGTATTGCTGAGAAGAGCTAAGTCATTTACAGCTGATCATCTTACAATATTGCTGTTACTTTGTACACAGTGCATGTCACTTTGTATCAGCTCATGTAAGTCTTTCCAGGTTTTTCTGAGAGCATCCTGCTCATCATTTTTCATAGTAAAATACTATTCCATCATAATCGCATACCACAACTTGTTCAGCCTTTCCCCTCAATTTCTAATTCTTTGCCCCTAGAAAAGAGCTGCTATCAATATTTTTGTACATATAGGTCCATTTCATTTTTGTTTTTATATCTTTAGGAATCCAAACCTAATAGTGGTATTACTACCGTATGCCCCAGTGCCTGCACACATTATTGGAGTTACACGTAAAATAATAAAGTATGTATATAAATAATAAGTGTCTAGTACAGAGGAAGCACCAAAGTCATATGTGTGAAGATCAGTGACATTTGTGTCAAAAGGGAATCTCGACCAAAAAATCGGGGTTCTCTTGCCTACTTTCTCTCCAACAGTGGGTGCTGTGCAGCTGGACACAGGAAGAAGGCTATATTTCCCTCCCTCCTATCCGACCTCCCACTTGTTCTATTCTCTACTTTGATCCTGTCCCTTTTCAAAAGTGGGTGCTTCCAACTTCCCTCCCCCCGAGCCTGCCCTTCCTTCCCCCCTTCATCCCCTTCTCCCCTACTCTCCTGTAGGGTGAGACACCCTATTTAGTGTGTATGCCCAAAGAAGAAAGGCTGCTCGCCTAGGAGGGGAACAGCGCTGGACCCCAGCTCTCCTCTGCCGGTCTTTCCACTGTACCTGACAGACAACATTAAATTCTGGAGAAATGCCTGAATCTGGAATCAACAAGACCGGCATCCACATTCTGTCTTTTTTTTTCTCTCTTTTTCATTTTCTAGTTTACATCATTCATTTCTGCAAGATTTGGAGTTACAAATTTCTCCCCGTTTTTCCCCTACCCACCGCCCCAAAACAGTGATCCCACTGAATATCCCCTCCCCCAATCTGCTCTCTCCCATATCTTCCCCCGTCCCTCCTCCGACTTTGCAGTAGGGCACGGTGGACGTCTATGCCCCAGTGCTTCTATATCCTATTGCCCAATTACATGTAAAATAACAATAATTATATATATATTTAAACATTAGATTTTAAAACCAGATTCATTCCCTTCTTCCCTTGTGACCCACCCTTACTGAGAAGATAGGCAGTTCAGTATACGTTGTACATGGGTGGCTAATGCAAAACATTTCCATAGTGGATATATTGAGAAAGACTGACTATATTTCCCTCCCTCCTATCTGACCTCCCACTTGTTCTATTCTCTACTTTGATCCTGTCCCTTTTCAAAAGTGGGTGCTTCCAACTTCCCTCCCCCTGAGCCTGCCCTTCCTTCCCCCCCTCATCCCCTTCTCCCCTACTCTCCTGTAGGGTGAGACACCCTATTTAGTGTGTATGTCATTTCCTTCCTAGGCCAAATTCAATGAGAGTAAGGTTGACTCATTCCCTTTTGCCTTCCTGTTCTTCCTCTCCATTGTAACCATTTCCCCTTGCCTCTTCTATATGAGATAATTTACCCCATTCTATCTCTCCCCATCTCCTCTCATTATATTCCTCTCTCACCTCTTAATTTCATTTTTTAAGTATCATCCCTTCCTGTTAAATTGGTCCTGTGCCCTCTATCTATGTATACCTGTAAACATATATACACACATTCACATATGTATTCATATGCCCATATACCCTCATATATAGACACACACATATACGTATATATATATATGTATATATATATATATATATATATATATATATATATATTCCCTTCAACTATTTTCATACTGAGAAAGGTTTCATAAGTTACAGTTATTGTTTTTCCATGTAGGAATGTTAATAGTTCAACTTTGATAAGTTCCTTGTGATTTATTTTCCCTGTTTACCTTCTCATGCTTCTCTTGCTTCTTGTATCTGAATGTCAAATTTTCTATTCAACTCTGGCTTTTTCATCAAGAATGCTTGAAAGTCCTCTATTCCACTGAATGACCATATTTTCCCCTGAAACATGATACTCAGTTTTGCTGGGTAGGTGATTCTTGGTTTTAATCCCAGCTCCTTTGACCTCTGGAATATCACATTCCAAGCCCTTCGATCCCTCAGCATAGTAGATCTCAGTGCCAGATCCTGGGTTATCCTGATTGTGTTTCCACAATATTCAAATTGTTTCTTCCTGGCTGCTTGTAATATTCTCTCCTTGATCTGGGAATTCTGGAACCTGGCTAAAATATTCCTAGGAGTTTTATTTTTGGGATCTTTTTCAGGAGGTGACTGGTGGATTCTTTCAACCTCTATTTTGCCCTGTGGTTCTAAAACATCAGGGCAGTTTTCCTTGAGGATTTCTTGGAGGATGATTTCTAGGTTCTTTCTTTGATCATGGCTTTCAGGTAGTCCAATAATTTTTAAATGATCTCTCCTGGATCTATTTTCCAGGTCAGTGGTTTTTCCCATGAGATATTTCACATTGCCTTCTATTCTTTCATTTGTTTGGATCTGTTTAACAGCATCTTGATTTCTCATAAAATCATTAGCTTCCATTTGCTCCAATCTAATTCTGAAGAGATGATTCTCCTCAGTGAACTTTTGAGATTCTTTTTCCATCTGGCAAATTCGGCTTTTTAAGGCATTCTTCTCCTCATTGCCTTTTTGATCCTCTTTTGCCATTTGAGTTAGTCTATTTTTTAAGGTATGATTTGCCTCAGTCAGGCTGTTGACTCTCATTTTGTAATTTTCTTGCATTGTTCTCATTTCTCTTCCTAATTTTTCCTCCACTTCTCTTATCTGCTTCTTAAGGTCCCTTATGGCCTGTAACCAGCTTATATTTTCCTTTGAAGCTTTTGGTGTAGGAGTTCTGACTTCACTGTCTTCCTCCTATTCCATCCTTTGATCCTTTTTGTCCCCAAAATAGGCTGTTGGTTTCTTCTGTCTGCTTTGTTTCCTTTGCCTAGTCATGTTGCCCCTCAGTCACTTGACCCCTGGGCTTTTTGCCACAGTAGGACTCTGCCACCAGACAGGGGAGCTTTCGTCCCAAACGCTGGGGTTTTCTCAGCTGCTGGAGGTATTAGATGGGTGCCCTCTCTGAGGCCTCCACACACTGTGGCAAGCTGGACACACACCCCAGGACCTCCACCCTAGAATGCAATCCAGATCCAAGCAGGTTAAAGCAAGAGCTATTACCCCTCATACTGGTGCTTGGTCCCCCTACACTCTGCAGGCCAGGAACTGAAGCTGCCACGTGGTACTGGGTGCCTCAGCAGCTTCTTGCCCAGTGAGGGCCCAGGGAACACATGAAGGAAAATTCTGGAGCAAGAGGAGGTATGGCAGAGAGGCCAAGTGGGAGACAATAGCAGTTGAAGGCAGTAATCCAGGCTGAACAATTCTCCAGCAATGAGATATTACAACTGGGGAAAGGGGCTTTGAGGACAGAGAGCTCTAAATTGTTCTTCAAACTCAAGAATAATAGTGTGTACTCGGAAAGAAATGAGTTAATGTATTCCTTAGATCATGAATTCAATTCTGTTAAGAGGATATTGTTCCAACGATGAGCCCAAGCTCAAGACTTCCTCCTTTTCCTACTGATGGGTGATGTGGTTTGGTATAAGCCCAGTTCATCCTCTCACTTTCCTGATGTTGAATCTTTCACAAACAACATAAATGTGTCATTAGACACTCAGCAACTCAAACCTCTTTACTGTCACCTTTCTGAGGCATAATTACTGTGATGTTAATTAACTTTATATCTCTATTCTGCAATATGCACTTTTCTAAATTAGACCCTTGATTACATATATGCACTTTCTCCAGAAATCTTGTAAGCCTGATGAACCCAAGCTGAAGCAGTTGTATTTGTTTGAGAAGATTATTCTCTTGGGAGGATGATGGGAGAAAGAGGCTATTATTGTTCCATGGTATTAAGAAACTGCTAGTTGCCAGTCAAACTGACACAGAATCTGAGCTATGCTCATTGATTGCAGGGAAATTTTGGTCTGGGATTTGCAAATTCACTTTCCCCCCAGCCTAGCTCATTCCCTGGAGTCTAGGCCAAATTTCCAAATGGCCCCTTCAGCCCAGAGGGAGGATGCCCTCCTCTAGCTTTTTGTAGACTACTGATTGTAGTGAATAATCCTCAATTGTATTGGGTCCATGGCCAGGGTTCCAGTCCCCTTCCTGGTCTACCCCGTATCCCTGCAGTCTATGCAGAGAAAATGAATCTGAAAACCAGGTGCTGGGAGGGAGCTAGGTGGTGTCCACTGCCACAGGGAAACCAGGCACAATAAAAGAAAGGTCTTGCCTGATGGATGGATTTGTTTCATATGGTGGATTCCTTTCAATATGTATTCATTGAAGCAGTGTGGCACATGGGGTTGGAAAGTCCTGTGTTCACATATTGCCACTGCCATTTTATTTCTCTGTCTTAGATTCCTCATCCATAAAAATGGAAGGTGGTGGCAGTCTCACCTCTGGTACGCTACACAGACTCCATTTCCTCCTCTTTAAAATGGGGATGACATACTACCTACCTCACAGGATCATTGTTAGCAAAATGCATTATAAAGGTTCCAAGTGTATATTCTGGGACTCTCCAAACACCAGGCTCCTAGAAAGTGGAGGTAGAGTCTCAGATAACTTTGAAAATCACAGAGAAATCAAGCGAGGGTTAGAAGGGACTTCAGAGATCATCACAGAATTGGAGACTTGGGGGCGGGGGACTCAGCATCCATCTTGCGCACCCCCCTCCCCATTTATAAATCTGCCAGATAAAGATGTTAAGTGAAATCTCTTATGTATGTAAATCATGGTAAAATTTTATTGATTTATTGTAATTCCATAAAAGTAAAAATAATTGGGGGCGGCTAGGTGGCGCAGTGAGTAGAACGTCGGCCTCGGAGTCAGGAGGACCCGAGTTCGGTTCTGGCCTCAGACACTTAACACCCACACAAAAAAACTAGCCGTGTAACCTTGGGCAAGTTACTTAATCCCAATTGCCTTCCAAAAAGGCAAAAAAATAAAAATTTAAAAAAAGTAAAAATAATTGTATCTAGCCCTAAGTTGTGATTGGTGAGACCTGATATTTATTTGAGGTAAAAGACCTGGGGATTGCGCTGACTTTATTTTGAATTTAGATATAGCTGTCTGCATTAAATCAGTATCTGAGAGAAATGCCAGAAGCTATTCAGAGGGAATATGATCCTGCTTCTAGTAGAGGTTTGATTCTGGGAAAAGCTGAGAGAATAATTTTAACCTCAATCTAAGATGGGACCCTTCTGTCTCAGTTTCCCCCTTGTCTTCCTTTGAAAAGGAGTATTTTTCACCTGGGTATTCCTGATTCCAGCTATGAGATGAAATTGATAACTGTGACTCTTCTCTGAATTCAACCAGAGCGAAGGGTGTTTTATCCTCTCTTCCCTTTTATTGCAAGATTCTAGAATCAGAGCAAGTGGTCAGTAAAAAATATGAACACAATGCAAGTATGTGAAATCTTTCTATTTTCAATCTGAATGTGTAGTCATTCCATATCCCAAACAACTGGGTAAATTATTACTCCAGCTTGTCATCTGCTTGCCTACATTGTCATGGGAAAGATTAAATCCCCAGAATAGAATATTCTTTCTGAATGATATGGGAATAATTAGAGAAAAGGGAGAGAAGTTTGTAAAACAAAGGTACAAACACAATGCTAATCATTATCCCATAGACTGAGGCTGGGATACATGAGAGCTACTAAAATAAAAGTTCTATTCCTTTCTATATCCTAAACAAGTTAGTGAATGGCTATTTGGTCCAGTCATTTGCTCAGATAATCCTGTGTGCCCAAAGTATAGAGCTTCATGGGGCTCTTGATTTCTTTTTCCTTATATTTGGGCTCAGCATACTGAACTTGCCAGTCAGATTTGTGTCTTCTAAACTGCATGCTATTTGCTTACAGTGGGTAGCCCATACTCACCCGTCATCCCCTGCATGTGGTCTATGTTTGGTTCCAGTCAATCTCCTTGGGAGCCATTGAGGCAGGGCCAACTCTATGCCCCTTGATAGCCTGAAGAAGCTATAGAAGCAGAGACCTTCGTCCCTTTTCCCAAATAAATTTTGCCCTTCTCAGATATTTGAGGGGGCGAATGATGGAATCCTAATAAAACTGACCCCAGACCCAATATTCTCACTTCCTTATGTACCCCCACTGACCAGAAGGCATGTCCTGATTTAACTACACAATCTGGCTTTAATCACACTGCAGGCCCCCAGACTCCATATAGCCACTGCCCCTAGCATGCCACTGCCCCCAGATCCAGCTCACATATCTGATCAGGTGTGTTCTTGTAGTCAACCACAATCACATCATCCATTTAGCTCGCAACAGGATCACAATATGTAACTATCTATTTTGACCAGCAGGACCACAATATCTAGCTAATTGGAGGGCAGCATGACCAGGATGTTTGACCACTGAACCATAGAAGAAATCCCTCCACATCACCTAATCCCTTAAGAAATTTCTCATGCCTTTTTAATATTCACAGTTTCTGTTATGTAATCAGCATCAATACACTATAAATTTGTCTATGATGTCTTATTAAGTTGCTGGTTCCTCATGGAACCAAGCCTGCTTCTGAGGGGTGTCAATCCTCAATAAATGCCTATTGATTAGAGGTGGTCTGACTAAATTCTTTGAGATGCTGCTTTCACAACACAACATGAAACTGCAACAGGCAGGACCTGCCAGAGTCGCTGCAAAGGTCAAATGGTCCAAAATGTGCACAGTCTTTTGTAAGCTTCAGGGTGTCGCAGAAATGTCAGCTGTTATTATTGTCTATGGGACTTGTGCTAGATTTGGTCAATGGTTAAAAGGAAAGACATTGCTTTTTTCTCATGGAGTAAACTGCTTAGGAGAAAACAATCGCTGAGTGATTGAGTCCCTGGGTACTGGGGATACAAAACTGCAATCAAAGCAAGAGGGTTACATTCTAGTGGTGGAAGGCATATTAGCCAGATAGGTACAAGCAAGATGGTTTTAGGAGGGAGGACACGCCAACTACTTGTAGGAACAGAAAATAGGTGAGAATGATGATGAGTGACAGACATTCATGTAACTGAACGCTGGAAAATCACTTCACAGATATTGTCTATTTTGACACTCACAACAACCTTGTAACATGAGGACTACTGGCACCCTCCATTTTACAAATGAGGCTACTGAGGCCCACGGAGGTGAAGTTATTTGTTCAGGATAGCATGTCTAGTATTTAAGATGGAATGTGGACTCCCCCAGAGCCCAGCTGATCACACACAGTTCAGGGCACAGTGGTAGAGCTCAAGAATTGGCTTAGTGGCTGAGACAAGATGGTCGAATAGAAAGAGGACTTCCTCATGGCTCTCGCTCCCACCTCTTCCAATTCATGTAAAAAATGACTCTAAACAAACTTTGGAACTACAGAACCCACAAAATGACACAGAGAAGCTAAACTGCTGCTGAGGACAGCCTGGCAGGCAAGTAGGAAGGGGCCAGCACAGCACTCTGGGAGCCTAGCCCAGGCCCATGTGAGCCAGAAGTTGCAGCCTCAGGGCAGGCCTGACCAGCCACTGGCTGGGGGTGTGTGATAGTAATGGAATATAAAGATCCCCCTGTATTGGCTTGGTTTTCAAATTGATTGTGTTAAAACCCAGAGCTTGTTAATCCCACCTGTGGGATGGACTTGTTGACTTGAAAAGAGAGTCCTAAACTGGGAGGAGCTGGTGATGTAGATTTGGAGAGACAAGGGAGAGAGGCAGAAGAACTTTTTGGAAGCAGCACCCTCGTGGAGGCAGAGAGAGACTGAGAGGATTGCTGAGGGCCACTTTGAATTGCCCTGGACTTTTGAGACCTGCCCCCGGAGCTGCCAAGGACTGAGGAGACATGGCTGTTTTGCTGGTACTTTGTCTGTCTGTTTTGATGTTGTTTGCCAGATTTGTCCACTGGTGAAAGCCAGTCCTGTTGATGCAGAGGTTCTGGAACCTGGCTGTTGGTTAAGAGCTCCTGAGACTGTCCTGCAGACAGAGAGTGATTGCTGAGAACTTGCCTAGTGTCAAGATGAAGAAAAGACCTCCATTTGGGTATTAAGTGCTGTGCTTAAACTTGTTGTAACTCTGGGATAGATTCAATTGTGATCCAGGGGTGGGGAACTTTTGACCTTTTTGTGCTCTATGATTGGACAAATGAATGTACTTTACTTATGATTGGAAACTAATCTGCATTTGAGAAGAGGGGCTTTGTGATGGACTAAATGAATGTACAGCCTAGGGGTGGAGTAGTATTTAGAACAGGGACTTTATAATTGATTAAATGAATGTAATGTCCTGGGGTGGGGTAGTACTTGGAGATTATTTAATCACACTTAGTAAATACTGTATTTTGAATGATGTCCTATTTTGATCTTCTCTGTTCTTGGTTTGTCACTGAATAAAATGGAGAGCACCTATGCTGTTATTTTGGACCTTGGGAAGTTGCCTTTCCTTGGCATTACATTACAGTCACACAGCTAGTTAGTGAGGTCAGATTTGAACTTGGGTCTTCCTGATGCTAGGCGTAGAGCTCTATCCATTTAGCCACCTAACTAACCTTGGGATGTCCCCTAATGCCATCTAAAATGAGCTATAATTTTTTTTATTCATTTTACAGTGCAACTAGTGCTAGGATGGGTCACATTTGGGGAAAATCGATTTTCAAGATGATTAAAGGAGCATTGGGTATATTGGCATTGATTTGGGGGCATGGCCAATCACTTGCATAGGCCTTGGTCATGGACAGATGTTTTTCCCCTATAAAAGTTTCCTCTACCCTGATCCCATGGGTCTTTTAAGTTTAAGAAGTGCTAAAGGGGTCGAGAGTGGGAAAAGTTTAAGAAGCCCTGCTTTAGGTCAAAAGTAATGGTACATTGAGTCACACACTGGGCCCAGGGTGGAGGGTGTTTCTACAGGGAATGTTTCTCCAATGGGAAGGCACCTCAGAGATCATCTGTTTTGACCTGAACCTGAACTGGAATTTCCTCTACAACATTCCCAAGAAATGGTCACTCACCTGCTGATCCCATGACTCTCTCACTCTGGCCCTCATGGGTTATCAGGAGATATAGAAGGTTCCCAACCTTCTAAGTGCCGCCATCCCTCTTCCAAGCTGTATGGGAGATCATAGCCAAGAGTGGCCCATGCTGAGAAGTGGGCCAGTAGATTGTTATCTGCATTGCTTGAGGGAGGGAGCATCTACCTGGCTCAGATCTCAACTCCATCTAATCCTGAAGGATTAAAGGGCTAGACCTCTTCTCCTTGTCTCTTTCTAACTCCAGCCTACCACAGGGAGTGTCAGATCTAGGCTGGAAGAGGTAAGTGAGACTGGAGCAAAAACATTGATCAAAGTCCCCAAGCCAAAGAAAGAAGTGTGGTCAGTTTCCATCTTTGGGGAGTCAGCTTTCCACAAACAGATCATTCATGGGTATGCCTGGGTTTTCAGGATGCCATTTTGGTGATGTTGGCAACAACTGTTGGTGTTGTTTTTAGGGCAAGTTTTGAACACAAAAAATGGCTCCCCTTTTTCTCTTAGGGAAGCTCCCCAATTTTGGAGAGGATCTTTGTCCAGTGGAGAAGCATTCTCATGAGACACCTGCTCTTAGTCAAACCCACATTGGCCACTTTGGAGTTAAAGGCCAGGGTGCCACTGGTGGTAACTGCTGGTGGACAGTTACTGCCACTCTCCTGCTAGCCCTAGCTGCAAGGCCCATCCTGCCTCCCTAGAGGAAGAGAGCAAAACACTGCCATGAGGCTTCATGCTTATTTATTAGCATCTCTAATAAACAAACCAAAACAACCTGGCATTTTTGCTTCCATTTGGCAACATGAACTGCAGCTCATAGCTTAAGGTGGTGGCTTCTAACTTTACTTACCTCTCCAGTTCAGAGCTGGGTTCTGACTGTGAGAAGCTCCACTGACTTCTGGGCCTCTCTTGCCATACTTCATTTTAATCCTTGCCTCTTACTGGTAATTTTCCCTTCCAGTCCCCATTACCTCGAGGTTGTGTAATGTATTATCCAATCTGTTTCACTTAAATGACCCCAAATTCAACATCTCTCCCTATTATGTGCCAGGCAAAGAAAAGGCTGATGAGAGAACCTCAGTACTCCCAGCTGCTCAAGGATTAGGCCTAGGTTGATGAGCCAAAACTTTGCTGTTTCCTATGATATGCTGGTCATCAATATGAGCCCAAGTGTCACTTGGCTTTCTTGTCATTTCAATTAACCTTGTCATTCCATTGGAGGGAGGGAGGCAATGGGCTATGATACTGAAGGAACCTTGTCTATATAATTATGATGATCATTTTTTACATACATTCTATTCTAGAGAGAGATTTCCTTTGCAGAGAAAGATGTCGAGTGTTTTCAACTACTTATTTCTAGATCTGTCAATTTCGGGGTCATGAGGGAAGGCTAGGTAGAGGAAATGTGTCATATCTGGCTGTGCCACAAGGGAGCTAATGTGCTTTGGAAACCTTCGAGCATGATACCAATTTCATCAATTTTTCTTAAGTCTCCTAAGTGCTTTCCAACTCCAAAATCCTGTATTCCTCACTGTCAAATGTATAAGATTTAGTTAACTGATCAGTGATAGGGAATCTTATACTTACCTTCATGCACTCCCTGAGCCCAGAGTTCCAAACCTCAGTCCTCAGGTGTAGGAGCTGCCCCACCCCCCAGGTTAGTCTTGGCTGTTTGAACTGAGGGGTAGAGTAGAGGAGTTCTTGTGTCCTTGCCTCATTCCTCCCCCCCCCACCATGCCCTATCCTCTGCCATCAAGCCCGCTGGGAGATTGGCAACATAGATAGAGGAAGCAGCTTCTCCATTGGGGTTGGCATTGAAGGAATGGGAATGCCCTCAAGTAAGAGACATCATTTCCTGCCCAAGAAGTGAAGAAAAAGCACCAAAATCAAGGCAATGCCCTTTGATCTGTATTTGCTGAGGCATTTATGGCCCTTGAAAGTACAGTTTTTTGAGTTGAGAACTCCTCCCATGTCAAAAAGCATAGATTGTGTACCAACACTGTATCAGATGCTATGCTAGGTCCTGGGGATACAAAAAGAAGAAAAAAGAAAAGAAATGGTCCCTAAGAACTCAGTGTTATGGGATCCAAGTGGCTCTGACAAGGATTTAAGTGCCACCCAGGTGTCTTGGCCAAGCTGGGTCCTGGAGATGCAAAACCCAAGCCTGGGCTGCAAGAACCCAGCTGGTCAGAAAATCATTTCAGCCATTTTAAAGGTATGTGATTTTGTGTCCTAACAGTGGTCTCTCCACCAACAGAGATTGCAAGCCTTTTAGAACTTAACAGATTGTTTTAAAGAATTGTTTATTCCAAGGGGGCAGATGATGAAGCCTTTTGTTTCCTCACTGGGTAGTGGAGATAGTAATTCCTTCTGACCCAACCTCATAGGGTAGGTGATGTCCAAATGGGGTAACAACGCATATGGAGTATTTGGTAACCTTGAATGGGTCTTAGAAATGTTAGGTATTACTCCCATTCCTCTGATGGTGTGCTCCCTCAGGAAGGGGCAGCACGACAATACTTTGTACTGTTCCCGTGATCTCTATTCCCCTGATACCATCACTGTACTCTGAGGGAGCTGTCTGTGTGTGTGCCTCCTGTTTCTTAGGCTCCAAGTGTCATGGATTGACTGAGAGCAGAGGCTGGCATCATCCCTAAGGTGGGCTCATGCTCCTGGGCCTTTCCATCTCCTTCTCACATCCTTCCTACTCATGGGAAACGGCAGCCTTAGGCCAAGGGACGCCTTGTCGTGGCCCTTTGCTGCATTCATGCTGACAGCTAGCCTGTCTTTCCAGTTGGCCTACCTCCGTGATTCGTGTTCTAGAAGGTGTTCTGAGATGCTTCCTTAGAGTTGGGTAAGTTCTGGGCCCTACATGGCCATGGTGAGGGGGCTAGTTACATCCTCCCTCAGGCAATTCCTTGCTGTGTGACTGATGCTAAGTCGCCTACACTTGGTTAGCTTCCTCTAGGTAGGAAGTATCTTACTATTGGCAGCCAGTTTACGTTCACTCTTGGCCTTCAGCTCTTGTGGAACTGGAAGTCAAAGGTCCAGGTTGGTTTCCATGATCTCCACCTTCAATTTCATCCCACCCCACCCTCCCCCGCTCCCACTTTCCACCACTACTTGTGCTCTCACTTCCATCCCTGCTTCTCAGCTCGGCCTGCACTCTCCCCCCCACCCCCATGCTATGCCCACCTCTCACCTCTAGCTGCCTCTCACCCCATTCCACAATCCCCTCTTCCCCTGACCTGTGTTCTCACCTCCCACCTTCTACCCTCACCTTCTCTCCCATGACCTTTATTTTCTAGGACATTTCACCCAGAACCACCACACTTTCCTGCCTCTAGGGCCCCATCTCTTGGCCCCAGAAATCCTTGTCAGAGGAGTTGGAAGGAGGCATGAATGCCCCTCCAATCCAAGTCTATCATAG
Organism: Petaurus breviceps papuanus; assembly: GCF_028583685.1. NCBI lineage: Eukaryota > Metazoa > Chordata > Mammalia > Diprotodontia > Petauridae > Petaurus > Petaurus breviceps. The sequence continues at coordinate 1,360,056 of NW_027187307.1, forward strand.
TTTTTCTTTCCATTAGGATAGGGACAAGCACTGAAATGAATTTTCATTCTTAGAGAGGAAACTCCCTCCCTGGGTTTGCAAATGAAAGTGAAATTCATTTCACTTAAACTGAACATTTTTAAAGGTAACCATCTAAAATGTCTTTAAGATTGCATAAGGCAGGAGGAGCGCGGTGTGCGTTTCATGGGGGGGACGGTGCATACAGAGGGTACCATAATGTAGCGTGTAGTGCAGGGGATCACCTTCACTACAGTAGCAATCTCAATAGGGCTTCTTTTCGGGGGAGGGCTTATCGGGGAAACATGGTAAGTCAAAGGGTATGCAACAAGGATTTATTAAGCCCCTACTGTGTGCCAAGCACTGTGTAAAGTGTTGGGGATGCAAAGAAAGGCAAAAACAGTCCCTGCTCTCAAGGATGGGACAGTTTAATAAGGAGACAACGTGGGATGTGCAGCCTTCTCCGAGGTGTGGGAACACAACGGCCTTTGGGACAGTTCTCAGTATTAGGAAGTCTTGGCTTAAATTGAGCCAAAATTTGCTTCTTTGTAATGTGCCCCCACTGTGTTCAAATAACAGAACCGGCGACAATATCCTCCTAAGTCTTGTGATCTTTCAGCCCTTCTCCATCCCAGTTACTCCCGTCTGGTCATTGCCCACATTAGCAATGTCCTTCTTGGAATGTGGTCCCTCCAACTGAATACAACATTCCATATATGGATGAAATCAGGGCAGAAGCCATCAGAAAGGCCACCTCTCCAGTCCCAGACATTGTGCCTTTCTTAATGCACTGTAAGCTCACACTTGGGTGCATGAGAAGATGGCTCTGTCCTTGTAGGAAGAGAATTGCTTTGGAGGGAGAAGGGGAGATGTTGAGTTCTGTTTGGGGTATGTTGAGTTTTTAACACAGATAGGACAAACTGTGGGGAATGTTCAAGATGCAGTTGGTAATGTGGATTTGAAACTCAGGAGCAAAACTTAGGCTAGAAAGGGAAGGCTGTGAGTTTTCTGCGTAAGGGTGGTAGTTGAACCTTTGGGTGCTGATGAGATTACTAATAAAGAGTGGAGAGAGAGAAGTGCAATGGGCCCAGGACAACTTTAAGGCTCACCCACCATTAGAGGGCAGGGCATGAATGGTGATCTGCAAAAGGGGACGAAGAAGGAGGAGTCAGATATATAGGAGAACTAGTGCAAAGTGCCAAAGTAAGTGGGGTGTTCCCTGTGAGGGGGATTTCAGCTCTGGGGGTGCTGCACATGAGCACCTGCAAAAGGTGTTATTTCTACATACCCTAGCAGACTCAGCTGTCTCTGACCGACAATTAACGGATTCTTGCCAAGTCCTAATGCAAATCGAAATTACTCTCTTGTCTTCTGGGCAGGAGTTTCAAGTACAGAAAAAACTTGAATTACCAGCAAGGCTTTATTTATTTAAGTCTCTTTACCTACATTTGTTTCCTTCCTGACTGACTTTAGATGCCCCATTTCTGATTTCAAATACAAACTTGCTGCTCTGGCCACAGGACTCTGTTTCTGCTTTGTTTTAACCTGCAGTTGCTTGGTTCTTCTGGGAATCTATAAGGAGTGTCTATACAAGTATCTAAGATGAGACTTAGACTATCATATGATTATAGATATAGACTTGGAAGGGACCTTAGAGATCCTCTAGTCCCACTCCTTCATTTTACAGATGGGAAAACTGAGGCCTCAATGTTCAGTCAGTGTATGCCAATATACTGCTACAAACAAATGGGATGCATGGATAACTGATCAAATTCCAGCTCCTTTCATAATTTCCCAATTCACCCATATTAGTTCCCCCAAGAAATTACAATCTATATCTAGATCTGTCTGTATTGTCTTCTCTGTGCACATGTTATTTCTGCCCAGTGGAATTCAAGAACTTAAGGACAGAGACTTTTTCATTTGCATTAAAGATTCATATCTTTAATACCTAGCACTGGGTCAGGCACATAGTAGGTGCGTCTTGGATTAGATTGGATTGAACTGAACCTTCTCATACCTAAGGACTGAGGGGCCTGTTACTCCATTCCTTGAAAACTTCCCTGGGAAGTCAGTGCTGTGCAGACCCTCCCCCCCATGCCTCACCAGCTTTGGTTGGGTGGCTATCACGGAGTGGGCATGATTGCCTTGCCTGGGAAGGGGTGCTACTTGTCCTTTCCTCCATGGGCTTCTGGCAGTTTCTCCTGGAAGACTTTCTGGGGCCCTTGGTTCTTGCAGGGCCATACTGAAAGCATGTGGACATTGGTGCTGGCCACTCAGACAGCTTCCCTGAGTCTGGTTGGGTTGGCTTGGTTCTTCTTTGGCACCAGGCCTTCCCTTCTCCTGACAGCAGGCTACAGAAAGCTGTGGGCACCCACCAAGCCAAAGGGGCTTGTCCAGGAAGCAGTGGCTTGCTTGTCTGGGAAGAGGGTGCCTGTGGGTTAGGGACACTGCCTAAGGAATTTCCTGGAAGGAGCCCTGGGGATGTCAACTGGGAAGGCTGGCCCCGGCAGGGTAGAGGGGGAGGCAGCTAAGACCATGATTCAGGTCATTTGGAGGAAAGGCTTGATTGGAGTTTGTTCTTAACCATACTTCAGACCCCAATGCCTTGGGCTTTGGGCCTCTCCATGACTCCCCTGATACACAGCTGATCACTCCCCTCCTGACAGATGTCCTATCCATGCAAATTAGCCAGTGACTCACCCCTTCCCCTTGCTCTCTGAACTTTCTCCTAAGGAAGGACCACTTGGCTAATCCTACTGAAGGACTTCAGGTTACTTCATCTTTTTTTTCCTTCTTAGGAAACCAAGAAAACTGGAGAAGACTAGAGGCCCTAGGACTTTGCTCTTGGTCTGGGCAATGTCCTGGGCTCTTTCTTTATCTAACCAGCAGGGGAGGGGGCATGGCAACTTGCCCACACCCTTCTCTCCTCAGCTTTGCTCAGATTTGTGGCAAAAGGTATTTTGCCAAGACTGTCAGACTTCAGTTTTAACTACTCTAGCAACTGGGCCACTGATTAGAGTTTGGGTTTGGGCCAGTCCTCCTCTCCAGGGAAAATAGCTTTGGTTTGGCTCATGTCTGCCTGCTTATACTCTACTGGAACTTATCTCAATTCAGTCCAATAAGCACTGATTAGGCTCTGGCTGTGTGCAACCCAATGTACTTGGTCCTCTGGCTCCAAAGACCTAGAATGGGCTAAATGGCCTCTGAAGAGGATTGTTTGCCCTTGCACTTTCTCTTCTCCACTCATTCTCAGGTACTCTGCAGTGGCAGCTCTTGAGGCCTAGAAGCAGACCTCTCTGGCCTCATCAGTCAGGGTCTGATGGTGACCAGCTTGGCTCCATGTGCCCTCACCCACATGCCCTACATTGCTTCCTTACAGGGACAAGTCAGGCACAGAGAAAAGAACAGGGACCAATCAAGCATGTAGGATACATGTGGAGAGGTAGTGTTACAGAAGGAGTTCAAAGCCTTCCTCAGATGCTTGCTAACTGTAACCTTGGGCAGTTCACTCAGGTTCTCTGTAACTTGGTTTACTAACGTATAAAACGCAGATCTCACTTATTTTCCAAGATTTGGGGGGAGAATCAAATGAGAAAATGTCTCATGCTGGATGTGGAGGCAGAGGTCCCAGGCTTAGCACATATTGGCCACCATGTGACTTCACCTCTTTGGGCCCCAGCTTCCTCATCTGTGAAATGGGGGAAGTGGACTGCATGACTGTTTTAGGATAAGAAGATGTTGAGCTGAAGGGGCCCTTAGGTATCTACTAATCTAATTCCTTCAGTTTCCAGATTCGGTTACTCAGCCAAGGTCACGCAGATAGGAGGTTAGTGCGAGTGAGTTGGTATTTGAGCCCCAGGTCTCAAGCTGCCTGTGCAGTTTTTCCTCAGCTCTAATTCCATAATCCCGTGATTATCATGCTGGACTCTACCCCTTGGCTCCCAGGTTAGTCCTTGCATTAGCAGTCTCTGGGATCCTCCTTCAATCTTCAGTCTGGGTACAGTCATTGGCCCAACAGTGTTGTGGCAGAGAGAAAGGACAGCAGCATGTCTTGAAGCCCCCTTGAAACAAAGGAAAGGAGAAGAAGCCAGTCATTGTCCCAGTTCAATGGAGCCCCCAGGCCCAGAAAGAGATTGGACACCTGGTTTGGTTTATACTGGCCACTTGGCCCAGTCAGAGAGAGAAGGTTGTTAGGTCCCTCAGACTCCCTGGGAGCTTGTCACAGAGGAAGAGAAAAGCTGGCTTCCCACAGCCTTTGGGGAAGGGCACAGGCTTTCTTTTGTGGAGTCTGTATTACCAGGACCCCAGCAACCAGCTGCCATCCTTAGAGCACACAGAGTAGAAATCATCCTCCGGAAACTCTTGTGTGTGTGGGGAGCTAGTTGGCAAGGCCAGCCAGGCTTTTGAGGAGTTTCCAGCCTGGGACTGGAGAGGCCCCCAGCTGTTCAGCCTCCCAGCAAGTGTAAATAGGATATCTGGACAGCACAGAGAAGTGAAGAGGGGCTAAGGCATCATTTCTGTGATGAGCCAGTGCCCTTCCTTCCCACCATCCCCTCCCGGTACCCATTCTTTGACAACCTTCCCTGATGCTTTGCAGCTAGAGCTCTGTCAGTCTCCCTGTTCCAGTGTCTGGGCAGGTGAAAATATATTGGCCTTATTCCCCCCCCATGACTAACACAATGTGAGTCATAGTGATTGCTATTCAGGCAGCTGTGCTCAGTAGCATAATGCTGGATCACCTTCCTTGGTGCTAGTGATTAGCAATGGCCCATGACTGAAGTGTGACCCCATAGCACATACCACCAAGACCACCGAGACTGCCGCAAGACTCCACTGGGGAAGGGCGATGAGGACTGAGCACATACATGGTGTGTGTGTGTGTGTGTGGGGGTTCAGTTGTTTAAAGGAACCCAGCTGGCCGAATTAGAGTTGCCTGGACTTGGTAGAGGAGGAAAGATTTTCCATTGTGCCTTCATCAATTTTTTATTGCTCCAAATGATTTTTTTCCCCCGGAATGCTGCTATCTTGTTTCTCTAGATGCATGCAACATGAGCCTATGGAATTCCATGATTAAGCCCATTTAGAAATTTATCTAGCAAATCATCCACAAAACACAGGTGCCCAAATTAATAAAGTATTAGCCGAGAGACACAAACACAGAGGCACAGACCCAGAGACTGAGGGAGAAAGACACACATATGGACAGGTGGGAGACACAGAGACACATATAGACAAGTAGTGGGGGGGAAGAGAGAGACAGACACTCATATGGACAGGTGGGAGACAGACAGACATACAGACAGGTGAGAGACTCAGAGGGAGAGGGAAAAAGAGACAGACAGGGAGGCACACATATAGACAGGCGGGAGACTCAGTGAGAAAGAAAAAGACAGACAGACACATATGGAGACATATCAACTGAGAAAACCCAATTCCCATGCAGACACTCACAAAGAAAGGGAGACATATACAGAGGTGCTTGAAAATAGATGCAGAAACCGAGAAATCCTTCCAGAGAAGGAGAAAGAGTAATGCACTTAGATACATGCAGAAACAGAGAAAGACATAGAGACAAAAAAAGACACATAAAGATGGACATGTAAAGAGAGACATTCAACTGCACAGAGATAGCACATACACAGGGATGGTCATGTTGACACATAGAAACAGTCACAAAAACACACTCACAGGAAAGCAAAGTGCTTAACACACACACACAGACCAAGAGATAGAAAAAGGTATATATAGAGACATCTGCAGAAGGGAAGGTGGTGAATTTGATGAGCTCAGAGGCTGCTCTCAACACTAAATCTGTGAGCCTATGACCACACACACATATGTAGGCACAGAGAAACAGATCTAGAGGAAGGGGAAGAAGGGAAGGGAGGAGGAAGGAAAGAAGAGGAAAGGGGGAGAGAGAGAGAGAGAGAGAGAGAGAGAGAGAGAGAGAGAGAGAGAG
>NW_027187307.1:1366024-1371108 GCF_028583685.1 Petaurus breviceps papuanus
GAGAGAGAGAGAGAGAGAGAGAGAGAGAGAGAGAGAGAGAGAGAGAGAGAGAGAACAGAATGAAGGAAGAAGAGAAAACCAGAGAAGTAGAAATTATTTGAAGTGGAGACAGAAAGGGATAAGAAAGGCAGACATACAGAGAATGGTGGTGAGGCTGAATAAGAGAGAAGAAGAGAAGAGAAAGATAAACAGGTGAGAGAAAGAAAGGAAGCACAGAGGGAGGAGAGAGAGGAGAGCAACACAGGGGAGAGAGCTGCATAGGCACAGAGAGGGCAGATAAGGAAGATACACAGAGGATAAAGAGGGAAGACACAGGAGAGAGAAAGAGATGGGGAGAGACTGGTTGGGGAAGAAAGATGGAGGAAGAGAAGCAGAAAGAAGGCAAAGAAACTGTGGGAAGGGGGAGGGCGATAGAAGGATGGAGGGAAGGATAAATCAGAGACAGAAATAGAGGAAGGACAGGAGGACAAGATAGGTTAAGGGAGAAGAAAGAGAGTGAATGAGGACTGGGGAGAGAGGAAACATGAAAACGTAAAGGAAGTTACATAGAACCAAAGATAATGAGGGGAAAGTGTGGTAAGGGAAAGAGAGAAGTGGAGAGGAAACAGAGAACATGAGAGGGGTGCAGAAAGGGAATGAGGAGAGACAGAAAGAGAGTAGGAAAGGAGAAGAGAGAGGAGACAGAGAGAAAGGAAAAAAACAAACAGGCAGAAGGAGGTGACAATTAGAAGAGGGAGAGGGAAGGAACCAGACAGCAATAGGAAAGGAGACGTGGATGAGAGATAAGGGAGAAGAGACACAGGAGAAAGAAAAGGGAGAGACAGAATGGAGCAGGAGAATGAGACACAGAGAGGACAAAGTGAAGAGAAAGGCAAAGACTGAGCAGAGAGGTCACAGAAAAGAAAGGCTACCCAGGGGATAAAGAGTCCCAGAGAAGGGGGAGAAGAATCAGAGAAAGAGAGAGCAGAGAGAAGCAAAGAAAGCTACATAGGGATGGAGAGAAACGGAAAACTGAGAGAGAGGATGGAGCTGGAGAAGAGGCAGGAGAAAGTGAGAGAAGAGAGATATAGAGATAGGGAATGGAGAGAAAGCTTCAGAAGACAGAAATGAGGCCTACTGATGATCGATACACAGAGAAGAGAGGGGGGAGAGAAGCTCAGTGAAGGAGAAGAGAAATAAGAGAGAAGGGAGGGAGACAGATTGATGAGAGAGGCCCAGAGGAGAGGGAGGATAGAGATGGGGGGGGTGATCAGAAGGAGACAGCCAACAGAGAGGGGAGGAGAACAGAAGGACAAAGATGGATGAGAAACTTACACAGAGACGAGAGACAGAGGACAGGGGAAGAGATGAACATGGGAGGGAGGAGAGCACTAAGCAGAGAGGACTGAGATGTGGACTGAGGAGAGACAAGAGAGACATGCCAGGGCCAGATTGAAGAGAGAAGGAGGAAGGATATCCACAGAGAAAAGGGACATGTGAAGGAGAGAGACATGATGAGAAGGGAGGGCCAGAGGCTGAAGAGAGAGAAACAGAGGGGGAGGGGGCATTCGGGGCCATGTAGCTCAATGCTTCATTTCACAGCTGAGGAAACTGAGACCCCAGAGAGGAGGCGAAAAAGAGGCAAGAGAGAGAGTGTAGAAACACACGTAGGCATGAGGGAGGGAGTGGGTGGGAGAGGAAAGAGAGCCCCACTAAGGTTGGGGGGAACAGAGGGACACACAGGGAGCCATGGCACAGCAGGAGGACAGGAGATAGAAGCAGAAGAACAGAATGGAGGAGAAAGAAGTGTACAAGAGGGAGGGAAGTAGAAATACTACGAGATGGAGGAGAAACAGAAGGGTCAGGAGTGAGGGGATAGCAGAAGAATGGTGGAAAGGAAAGAGAGGATGGGGAGGAGATGGGAAAGGAGGTAGAGAGAAATGAAGAAACAGAGAGAGAGTGGGAGAATGGAGAAACAGCAAGATGGAGGGATGGTGAGATCAAGGGGAGATGGAAAGAGAGGAAGGCTGGGAAAACAGCACACCGCAGAAGGGCAGAGACAACTGGAGAGGAGAGAGAATGAGAGGGACTGAGAGTGAGTAACTGGTAGAGAGGGGGGAAGAAGGAATGGACAGACCAGAAGTAGAAAAAAGAAGAGAGAGAAAGCCAGTGTGAAAGAGAAAGAAAGAGGGAGGGAGGGAAAGACCAAATAGAGGCAGAGAGAGACAGAGAGAGGGGGAGACAGAAAGACAGAGACAGAGGGGGGGGAGAGAACTGAACAGACACAGAGGGGAAAGCAAAACCCTGTTTTTCCAGACTCCCAATTCCCTAAGACAGCCCTGGAGATGGCCAGCAGACCTTGCCAGCAGCCTGCATCTTCCCACCAGGCACACCAGGGCACCAAGCTAGATCAAGTCCTGGAGAGCCCAGTTTGGTTCAGATTTCTGCTGCCGATTTCCTGAAGCTGATTGGGAGGAACTCCTTTGACAGAACAAAGGATGGTTTAGGATTGCAGGATTTAGAACTGGAAGGGCAATTAAAAGTCATCTAGTCCAACCCCTCATTTTACTGCTAAGGAAACCACAAGCTGGAAGGGAGAAGAGACTTTTCCAAGGTCACCCCGCTAGGAAGCAGTAGAACCATGATTAGAACCCACATGCCTCTTGAATAACTGGTCTTGACATGGTGTCTTGGGAAAAGATTCACCAATCCAATAGCATTTATTAAATATCTTTTGTGTGCTAGGCACTGTGCCAGTGGCTCAAGATCCAAAGACAAAAATGAAACTGCCCTTTCTCTCAAGGATTTTACCTCTACTTGTGTGACTCCCAACACTTATGCCAATGAGAAATGTAGGAGGGCAGAATGCCAGCCACCAGGGAGCTCCTAGGGAAGTGGGTCCCCAAGGAGAGGTGTGAAGAAAGTCAAAAAGCCTGAGAGGCAGACAGAGGGAGGGACTGAATCCATATGTTGGACCCACCTGGTGTGAATCTGTGAGTTGGAGGAAGGGCCAGGAAGTCCAGTCATGAAGAAGAGCATGAAATTTGGTTGGAAATGTAGGTGAGAGCCAAGGAATGGAGAGCCTGAGCTGCCAGGCTGAGCTGGCTTTGGATCCGATGGGCACCACTGAAGGCTTTGTAGTGAGAGAAATGGCATTGTCATGTGTGTCTCCATGTACAATGGAAGGCCATGACTGGAGAACTGGGCGGGGGCAGCTGCTGGTTTGACTTAACTGTGCTTTGCTACAAAGGAGGGTGAGTCTTTAGGAAGTGATAGCTAAGTAAGAGAGCATCAAGAAGCCCCTCTGGAAAGTGTTTTCCTTTTGGTTTTCTAGCACCTTCGTTTCCAGATCTATTCCTTCCCCTCTCCAGCCATCCATGGCTTATAACAAAGGATAAAAAGAAAGAAAGAAAAGAAGGAAGGAAGAAAGGAAGGAAGGAAGGAAGAAAGGAAGGAAGGAAGGAAGGAAGGAAGGGAGGGAGGGAGGAAGGGAGGAAGGAAGAGTTCCACAAAACTAATGGCCACATTAATGGAGTCTGACAGTATATACAATGTTCCACACCCGTAGTCCCCCACCTTTGCAAAGAAAAGAGGGAGAAACATTTTCTCCTCTTTTTTTGGAGCTCAGGCTTGGTCATTATAATGAAAGAGCAGTTTGGGGATTTGGAGAAAACTTTTATTTTGATGAAAATATTTCTGCATCTGCTGCTTTCAGGCTAATGTTTCATATTTGTGATCTCCAATCATACTTTAATAAGCTATATGTGTTACCAAGGAGAGTTTCAGAGCATACAAATCAAAACTGAGGAGTGATTAGAAATTTGAATTTAGAGCAAAGGATGTCTAATTTGTGGAAATCTCATCAAGAGAAATCTTTCCTATAAACTGGAATAAATAGTGACATCTCCCATAGTCAGAAGCTACACAAAGGAAGGCAGCATTAGGCACAACAGGCACCTCGAATCCCTGGGGAAAGTCCCCTGCTGCAGCCCTCATCCTCACCACCTGCTCTGTTAATGATAAAGTCCGACAGGCCCAGGCCAGCAATCCTGTTTACAGCATTGACTCTCACAGGGTTCCATGCAGGCCAAGGCACTCCTGGAGAAATCAGGCAGCCTGGCTAATGGGAGATTGTGTAGACCAAACAGTGGGTCCTTTGGGTTTTTAACTTTCTTGCTGGCTCCTTGGGGGTTGTCTATGCAGATCCCAGGACTATTTACACAGAGGAGATTGAGGCAAACACACCCACGTTTCTATAAGTAGCTAGGAGGCCAAAGGGATAGAGTGCTGGACCTGGAGTCAGCATTTGAACCTAGCTGTGTGACCTTGGGCATGTCACTCAACTGTGTCCCTCTAGGCCTCGGTTCCTCATTTGCATAATGGAGATAATAACAGGGATTTCTTTGTAAAGCACATTGCTATGGAAATGCTAGCGATGAGGAGGAGGATGATGCTGCTGAGCATGTGGCCGTTTGGACCAAATTTGTGTTAAGATATTATAGAAAAATGGTGATTGACGTTAGGAGTCTCCTGGAGTTAAATGAAACACAGGCTTTAGAGTAAACAAGGGAGATGGGAAGCAAACACCGGAAATGGCTATTTCATATAAGAAAATCCCCTGCTCTTTGGCCCAATGTTCCCTTCTCTTGTGCACATCAAAGGTTAATCTGAGGATCAAGGAATTGAGAGTTAGAAGGGTCCTAGAGGTCCATCAGTTTGCAGCTAAGGAAACAGGCCAAAGTCACACAGAATATAAGGAGCAGAGCCAAAATTCAGCCCTAAGTCCAAGTCCATGGCTCCCCCATGTCACCCAGGCTCTCTGATCCCTGTGCTATCCATGTAGCTCGTCTTATAGCTGTCTGCTAACATGTCCAAAGACAGAAAGAGAAAAGAGGGAGAGGGACAGAGACAGACAAAGAAAGAGAGAGAGGGAGAGGAGAGGAGAGAAAGACAGAGAGACAGACAGACAGAGAGAGAGAGAGAGAGACAGAGAGAGAGAGACAGAGAGACAGAGACAGAGAGAAGAGAGAGACAGAGAGAAGAGAGAGACAGAGACAGAGAGACAGGGAAAGAAAGAGAGGATGCAGAAGAAAGAGAGGTACGGG
>NW_027187307.1:1371118-1371781 GCF_028583685.1 Petaurus breviceps papuanus
AGGCATACAGAAAGAGACAGAGACAGGGAAAGAAAGAGAGGATGCAGGAGAAAGAGATGGAGAGGGAGAGGGAGGAGGTGGGGAAGTAGGAGGAAGAGGGATGGGAGAAAGACAGAGTTAGAGAGACAGACAGAAAAAGAAAGAGAGAGGGGGGGAGGAAAAGGAGAGGGAGAGGAAGAGGCAGCACTGGGGGAGAGAGAAAAGGAGAGAGACCCAGAGAGAGATAGAGAGACAGAGACAAGCAGAGAGAGGAGGGGAAAGAGGGAGACATCGAGAGACAGAGAAAGGAGGGGAAAGAGAGGCACAGAGATACAGAGAGAAAAAAGGAAAATGTAGGGAGAGAGAGACAGAGAGACAAGGGGGAGGGAGGAGGAAGGATGAGAAAAAAAGAGAGAGAGGGAAAGACAGAGAGGAGGGAGAGGCAGGGGAATAGATATGGGGGAGGGAGAGAAAGATGGGGGGAAGGAGAGATATAGAAAGGGAAAGGGAGAAGGAGATGAGTCAGAGATGGAGCAGAGAAAGAGAGAGGAGGGGTGAGAGAGAATGAGACAGAGAGGGGAAGTGGGACAGAGAGAAAGAAAGTGAGAGACAGAGAGAGACAGGAGGGAGAGTGTAGGAGAGAGAGAGAGAGAGAGAGAGAGAGAGAGAGAGAGAGAGAGAGAG
>NW_027187307.1:1371791-1375156 GCF_028583685.1 Petaurus breviceps papuanus
AGAGAGAGAGAGAGAGAGAGAGAGAGAGAGAGAGAGAGAGAGAGAGACAGAGACAGAGACAGAGACAGAGAGAGACAGAGAGAGAGAGACAGAGAGAGAGATCGTGGAGAGAAAAGTGAACAGAGAGAAATGGACAGAGAGACAGAGAGTGACAGAGACAGAGAGGAGAGAGGGAGAGAGGAGAGGGGAAAGACCCAGAGACAGAGTCCTGGGGCTTTATCACGTGGTGCCCCTCCCCCTCCCGATCCCTCCAGTGACTAGACCATTTGAGAGTGAGCCAGCCCCTCTTCCTGCGCACTGGCATCTGAGCTTCCAATCTCCTTTAGATGAATTGGCACCAGATACAAAAAGTCCTGTCAGCATCTCTCCTGTGGTGCTCAAGTTCTCTTCTCGAGCTGACTCTCATTCCCTTTAAGAGGGCAGGGTTCTCCTCTAGCCCACGACTCACCATGTGCTTGGGATGAAACTGCCTTCCATTTGTCCCCTCTTCCCTTTGGTACAGAGGCTTATGAGTCTTCACAGGAACCTGCCCAATGGGTCACTTACAACTGGTAGCAGTTACAGTGGTTCCAGAAGTAGACTGGCCAAAATGAGCAGGAGGAGGAGGAGACAGGGAGGCAAACAGAACTTCTCCCCCCACTCTGGAAAGCAAGAAGCCCTCGGTGTTGAGTGACCATGTACATTCAAGATTCTCTCTTCATGTCTTTGGCTGTTCATCCATTGTGAACTGACTCTTGGAGCCAGAAGGCTGACTTGAGACCCACCTGGGAGTTCTTAATAGGGTCCACAGCGTCTGAAACGCTATTAGAATCAAAGGCTCACTGAGTTAGGAGGGACCTCAGAGGTGATCCAGCCCAAACTTCATGGGAATCTGAATCCTTTTTACAATAAACAACCTTCCAAGCGGTTGGCCATCTTGAACCATGAGCAGTCCCCGAGGCTCCCATCATCAGCCATTGGGCTGTTGTTTCTAAGTATTAGGCTTTGATTTCCCCCAAACGGTGGCCAAAATTTGCCTCTTGTCGACTCCTCCCATTGCTTCTAATTCGTTCCTCTTGCTGAAACAGAACAAGAATTCTTCTTCCACATAGCAGCCCTTGATATCCTAGAAAAGGCTACCTATGGTCTTGATGTTTTCTCTTCTCTCAACATATCTATTCCTTCAACTAGTTAACAGGATCTCAGAGCCCTTCTTCTGGCTGTCCTCTGTCACCCCCAGACTCCTTGCTTGGAGGATGCCAGGAGGTGCAGTGGTAGAAGGAGCCCCTCGAAGTCAGTACCTTCCACCTGAGATCCAATTGGATATAGGATTACAATAATAGAATGCATGGTCTTAGGCGTGAAGCCTGGAGCCCACAGTGACTTTTCTTTCCACAGAGCTATCTAATATAGCACATTTCTTTTAACTCCTGAAAAAATAGTATTTGAACCCTCAGGTGGCAAAACACTGTGCAGGGTCAAGATACCCTAGGCAGACTGAGCTGTGGCCAACTTCCCTCTCTATGAGATCTTTGTCCTAGAGCCTCAAATGCAGACACAACATGCCTACTCCTCCCCTCACCCCTCCAGCTGGTATTGTTCTCAGATCTAGCCGAAGCACCCATTGGTGTGGGGCAAACTCCCAGATCCAAGGGGACTGACTGGGATTCTGTTCAAGACCAGCTATGACTGCTCAGGGCCAGCTTGAGCCTACCAACCTCTCTGTCTCCTTGGAACTTTCAATAAAACTACCTATACCAGCAAATCAATCTTGAGCATGTGACTTGTGGGGGATCATGTGAATCCTTTGACTCCAATGCCAAGACTTGAATTCACTTTTTTTTTAAAGAAACAATAGGACATGATTCTCAACTTCTGTTAAGAATAGGAGAGTCTTAGAGTGGTGGGAGGTAACTGCTTAATTTTTACCCTCCTCACTGAAAGTATTCATAACGCATTGTGTAAAAGGGAAGATTCTCTCATTTGAATGATTTTTAAAGACCCACTGGGCTCAGCCAAAGCAGCTATTAGGTAGCCCTTTAAGGGCTCTGAAATAACGTTTCATTGTAATCAAGTCCCTTCCATTAGGATGGTCTCAAGGTCAGTGCATCTGCCCTAGATTGTTTCTTGATTAAAGCAGCTGAGAAGATGGCTGCTGATGGTCTCTTACACTTCATTTCTGTTCATTCAGAGGAGCAGCCCTAGAAAGAAAAACGTCTGTGGCTCCAGGCTTCACACTTGAGAACAAACAGCCTAATTATTGTAATCACATATGCAATTGGATCTCAGGCTTCTGAAGGTACTTACTTCCACGGGCTCCTTCTACCATCCAACCTCTGGCCACTCCAACCAAGCATCATGGTTCCTGCCACTGATGGGTTCATGCTAAAAGCAACTAAGCTTTGGCTTTTGGCCACTGTTCTGCTTCTTAGCCTCATGATATGGAGATCCAGCGCTTGGCTAGGACCATACTCCAAGCCTTGCCAGTCAGTCAAGAAACACTTGTGAAGTACTTATGTACCAGGAACAGTGCTAAACTCTGAGGATACAAAAAGGACAGAAAATGGTCCCTGACCCCATGTTTCTCTCTCTCTCTCTCTCTCTCTCTCTCTCTCTCTCTCTCTCTCTCTCCCCCTCTCTCTCTCTCTCTCTCTCTCTCTCTCTCTCTCTCTCTCTCTCTCTCTCTCTCTCTCTCTCTCTCTCTCTCTCTCTCTCTCTCTCTCTCTCTCTCTCTCTCTCTGTCTCTCTCTCTCTCTCTCTCTCTCTCTCTCTCTCTCTCTCTCTCTCTCTCTCTCTCTCTCTCTCTCTCTCTCTCTCTCTCTCTCTCTCTCTCTCTCTCTCTCTCTCTCTCTCTCTCGCTCTCGCTCTCGCTCTCTCTCTCTCGCTCTCTCTCTCACACACAGAGGTATAAACATGTTTTCTTTCTCTCTCACACACACAGAGGTATATACATATTCTCTCTCTCTCTCACATACACGTGTAGGTATAAGCATGTTTTCTTTCTCTCCCTCTCTCTCTCTTTCCCTCTCCCACTCTCTCTCTTTCACTCTTTCTTTCTCTCTGTCTCTGTCTCTCACACACACAGAGGTATAAACATGTCTTCTTTCTCTCTGTCACACAGAGAGGTATATACATGTTCTCTGTCTCTCTCTGTCTCACACACGCATAGGTATAAACATGTTTTCTTTCTCTCCCTCCCTCTCTCTCTTTCCCTCTCCCCCTCTCTCTCTTTCTCTCACTCTTTCCTTATCTCTGTCTCTCTCTGTCTGTCTCACACATACAGAAGTATAAACATGTTTTCTCTCTTTCTCTGTCTCACACATACAGAGGTATAAACATGCTCTCTCTCTCTCTCTCTCTCTCTCTCTCTCTCTCTCTCTCTCTCT
>NW_027187307.1:1375256-1392034 GCF_028583685.1 Petaurus breviceps papuanus
CTCTCTCTCTCTCTCTCTCTCTCTCTCTCTCTCTCTCTCCCCCTCTCCCTCTCTCCCTCCCTCCCTCTCTTTCAGACACACACAGAGGTATATACATATTCTCTCTATCTCTCTGTCTCACACACACATAGGTATAAACATGCTTCCTTTCTCTTTCTCTCACACACAGAGGCATATACATATTTGTTCTCTCTATAGCCCTGAATGACCTCTAGATGATGAGGAGGATGACATCTGTGGAGGCTAGGTGAATAGATCATAGGAAATTTAACAGCTTTGAAAGTGGGTTTGAAAATCATTTGGACAACTCAGTTGTTAAAAAATGGACTTTGAAGGCTGCACCCCCTTCTGCATTTCCTTGTGTCAGAGAGATGATCTAGCAGATTGATGGGGCCGGAGAGTCTCAGTCGACTGGAGCTGTCCTCACAGCACCCCTACACACAGACTGCCTTGGAAGGGAGAACAAAGTTCCAATTCCATTAAATAACCAGTGATTTTGAAAACAGCTGCTTCTGCACAGTCACTTACTGGTGGTTGAACCTTCCCCCACCTTCCGGCCTGCATTCACTTCCCCCCACCCCATCTTTTCCCAGATTGGTTTGTGTGTGTAGACACAGCCTAGAGAGTATAATTTACATTTTTATTAAAACTCTTCCTATCCCTGAGTCTATTAATCAGCTTTGAGTTTCCAGTCCAGTGTGTGCATAGCCCTGAACTAGACAGCGGTCCACACCACAAGGGAAGGCATTTAAAGGAGGAGGCAGAGGAGACAAGATGAACAGCAGGCAGCCAGACTGCTGTGGGGGGTCAGAGGAGTCACGCTGTAGGACTCTTGGGGAAACCTTAGTGACCTGGACAGAAGGCGAAGTCACCACAGGTGGTCTCAGTTGGTGTAGTGGAGTTGGGGGAAGGGCTGGCTGTCAGGGGGAAGGAGGAGCCAGGAACCCGAAGGAAGCCCGAAGGAAGCCCTCAGGTCTTTGGGATGCAGAGGATTGCGGTGTTCCTGCCAGGGGCAGGCCCATTCCAAAGGAATGTCTCTATATCACAAATACATGTCTTTCACCTATAGTTTTTGAGAAAATAATCATATACTAAGGATTAGCTTTAAACCTGACATCAGACCCTGATTTGTACCATATAGTCAGTCATCAAACACAGCCTCCCTGTTTCCCCTTCCATTCGTGCTGGTCGGATAGGTCTTGGAGGCTTTTCGCAGGGGCTTGTCCTGTACTAGCTCGGTCAGCAGCTACTCCCTCCCCCCACCCAGCCCTGTTTTGCAGATGAGAACAGCAGAAGTCCAAGGGTTTGAATGGCTCCCCAGGTGGGGGCAGCCAGCAAGGCAGTCTCCTCTGCCCTCTCTCCTCTGGGGAAGGCAGCTTCCCTGCACACACATGAATCTGAGCTGTCAGCTCTGCTCTCTTCTCACTACAGAGATTCAACCAGGCTCGATTTAATGATCGCTAATGTGGTGGGATTCAGCTAATTAAAAGATAACAAAATATTTGATAAGGGGAAATTGTCTCCTAACCAAAGACCATGATTAGTGTTCTACTGACACCAGATACCGGGAAGGAGCCCTTGACAAAATCCTGGTTCTTTGCTGCAGTGTTTCCCCAGGCTCCAGAAAGCTCATTTGCATCCGGATTAGTGAGACTGCCTGGTTCGGCCTCTGTGTATATCCCCCAAATGCCCAGTGAATAGAAGAATTCATATAGGGGCCCAGAAAGAAGTGGCAAGGGCAGGGGGTGACACACCTTGGTGCCTGCTAGTCCGCACCAACTCAGTCTTTTCAGAGAAGAGGTAACATTCTGGAGACATCAGCACTGATAGTGAAGCTTATAATGGAGGTGAGGGTGGAAGGGAGGAGGGAGGCAAGGAAGGGGGGAAAGGGAGAGGGAATTGAGGAGAAATGCAATTGAATTGAAAGTGTGAATGTGAAACCTGGTTTGATGAAAGCACTTGCAGTTTGGTCTGGAGTGAGTCACTCCAAGTCCTCTGCCTTAGTTTACCCACTTGTACCAGAGACTTGACATTGTTCTCACTGAAGGGATGTCACTTAGAATTAAAAATCTTATGGGGGGTGATTTAAGGTAGCTAATTTCAGGCCCTCTTGTCTTCAGCCAGGCGTGCAGGGATTGCCTCCATGATCACCTCCATGTGAGGTTTAGAACAGGGCTGTTCCAATGCCCCAAACTGCCCCATTAGGGTTTCAGTCCTTTAGCTTAAACCTTTAATCTCTAGTAACATCCCAGTGCCCCCTGGGAGGATAATGCTCTAGGTTACCATGGGGCCTTTTCTGGGAACAGGGGTAGGAAGACAGGCATCGTACACAGGCTCTAGAAGCAGTCTGGGAAAGGAAGGGAGAAAGGAGAGAGGCACAGAGCAAGGGATCTGGGGGCCCAGAATATAAACAGCCTGGGGATGTCCCCCCTTACTTTTTGCTCCCTGCCATAGATTATTCCTGGGTCCCATATTAACCACCATTTTAGAGAAAATATTCATTGATGGAATTTAATGAATCCATCCCTTTGCTAGGCTACAGTTGCTATGGAAGTTAAGCCAACAGGGTTTTATATTAACCTAGCATTCATTCATTTATTCATTCATCTATCTTTCCTTTAGCAAACATTCCTCAAATGCCTAGCCTGTTCAGAGTACTAGTTTAAGCCCTGTGCTGAGGCAAAGAAGGCTCACAGGGCCTCAAGGCCTTCCAGAAGTTTCCTTCATGGGGGGGCCAACTGGATCTGACCATGGCATTCCACTAGCCTAATGCTAAGTCTGGATGTTCTTGCCAAGGCAGACACTGGGGTAGACAGGTGGTACAGGATGGGCCGCAGTGGTTCCCCATTGCCCTAGGATAAAATGCAAAGTCCTCCACTTGGCAGGCCAGTCCCTTCACAGTCTGGCTCCAGCCCATCCTTCCAGATGGATATCATATTTTCCTCTTCAGATTATCTATGTTTCAGCCAAGCTGGGCTACGTGACCTTTCCAATATGTGCCACGCCATCTCTCACTTCTGGGGCCTCCTGGAATCCTGATCTCCACTCCAGCCTCTTCTATTAGGCTTTCTGTCATTCCTTCCCTTGACAATACCCCCCCTGCCCTCAAAGTACAACTCAAGTGCTATCTGCTACACGAGGCCATCTCCTGGTCCCCTCAGCTTCTAGTACCCCCATTCCCTAGAAAATTAAGTTGTGGGGCAGTAAAGATAAAATATGACAGAATCTCGGAAGAGACCCAAACAAACCATGATGTTATTGGGACAGACTATTCTGTCTGTGTGTAGTTGAGTTATAAGTTACATTCCCATTGAGATGCCATGCTCTGTGTCACAGATCTCATTCATAGAATGATAAGAGACATTCGGCAAAGGCCACATTAGGTCATGTTTGACTAGATGACTGACTGGAGAGCCCACATGGCATCTGGAAAGCCTGGCTTCTAGTCCTGCCCTGCCACACTCAGGTAATTCTCTAAGGCTCCAGGTAAAAATAGGAACCCTTGATTTTCTTTGGAAGTGACCTCATAGAACATGGCCTTACATTTGGTTGATCAAATGTTATATTTCAAAAGAAATAAGATTTGGCTGGAAATATCCTTAGACCTCAGTTCCCCTTGATTCTGGGGAAATAAGCAGAAGCAAGAAAATGCCTTAGAAAATCTAAGCAGGGGGGCAGCCAGGTGGCTCAGTGAGTAAGACCACCGGCTCCAGTGTTGGGATGACCTGGGGATCAAATCTGGGCTCAGACAGTTAGCACCCACCCAGAAACACCTGGCTGTGTAACCTTGAGCAAGTTACTTAGCCCTGATTGCTTAAAAAAAAGAAGAAGAAGAAAAAAGAAAATCTAAGCAGGGGGTGGGAGAAGGCTAGTGAGCCAGGCAGCTGAGGTAGATGGAGGGTGAGGTGGTTTAGATGTGCATTGTTACCATGAGCAAGTTAGCACTTCCAGGCATCTGCAAAGAGGCGGGTCAATCCTACATAGTGAGCAGGCAATCTGGCCCTTCTGGTTGGCTTCCTGTTGAGCCTCATCTGTAACTACTACTTTAGTGCCATAAGACTAACACTAGGGAGGGCAAGCATGTGTACCCCCCCTCTCCAGGGCCCTGCAGAGCCTGGCTTCTGATGGTGTACCTTAAATCTCTTAGAAATTTCCCAATCGAAATCCTCATCTGCTATTTGGGGGGAAGCTTTCATTAGGATAATTACGTTTATTAGACTAATGAGCTCAAATGGTGCCAAGTCACTTGAAATAACATTTTTTTTTCTACTGTTATCTGGCTTTAGCACTCATAGCAGACTCCCTAAGCATCAGCCTGTCTCTTATTGGAACTGCGCTGAGGCCCACAAGCCTGGGCTTGGGATTGTCAATCCCTTCCTCAGGCTTGAACTGTTTAGATCACCATCTTCCAAGGAAGCTTATGTCCATCTGCCTAATTGTTTGGGTTCTTTTGGAAGTTTGTTGGAAATTGCCTTTTGGAGTTATAAGTGGAGTTCAAAAGAAATGGAGTGTAGAAAGAGGCTAGTGCTAGAAAGGCAATGTATGTGATTTGAGCAGGACAAAATCTAAGCAATCTTTACTGAGATTCCAAGTTTTATACAGGAAGTAAAGCTTTTGTGGTACAAGATACAAGGATATTTGGTTGTCCCTTGGTTAGTGCAGCATTAACTTATACAAGACACAGGATTCAGAGGAAGGCAATGTGGACACTAAGTAGAAT
The DNA here is from genome assembly GCF_028583685.1 of Petaurus breviceps papuanus. NCBI lineage: Eukaryota > Metazoa > Chordata > Mammalia > Diprotodontia > Petauridae > Petaurus > Petaurus breviceps. Next base: position 1,379,977 of record NW_027187307.1, read on the forward strand.
GCTGCCATTGGAGTCAGGAGATCTGAGATCAAATCCTACTTTGGATACTTGGTAACTGCATGACCCTGGACAAGTCACTTACTAATGCTGTTGCTACTACTACTACTACTCAAAAAGAACTGACATTCCCATAGCACTTGAAGCTTGTCAAAGTGTTTTGCATGGATCATTTCATTTGGACCTCTCAACAGCCTTGTGAGATAGGTACTATATTGAGGTATTATTATTTCCATTTTACACATGAGCAAATTGAGATTCAGAGAAAATAGTCCAGGGTCAGCCAATACTCATCTGAGGTGGGATTTGAACCCAGATCTCCCTGACCACAGGTCCAGCATTTTCTCCGTGACATATCCCCTCCCTGGACCTCACTCTTCCCATCTGTAACTTGGGCAATTAAGAGGGCCAAATGAGATCATGTCTGTACAGTGATACACACACACATACACAAATACACATGTCTATCTGTTTATATCTCTCTATATGGATATATTTTCTCCCTCCCCAAAAAAGTGGTATCTAAATACTAGTTCTTGTTGTACCTTACATTCACAATAGGGATACTTCAGGACATTTCCCTCTGATTAGGAGGTTTGGGATCACAGTTCTCCATTTCATTATCCCACCTTTTCTGATTGACCTTAACTGGAAAGCAAGAGTATAACTCCATGTGGACTCTGTTGTGTTGGGCCAATGTAAGGAATGACTCAGCGTCCTCAGCTATGGTTGGGTGCCAGGTCTGAGGCCAGGGTCCCCTTATTCTCTTTTCCATTGTCTCTCATGGTGACCTTGTAAGCTCCTGTATGTTTAACTATTGTCTCTCTGAAGATGGTTCCAAGATATACTTATCCAGCCCCAGTGTCTCCCCAAGCATCCATCTACTTTTTTGCCAAAAGGTGTTTTGATACTCAGTATGTCCAGAATTGCACTCATCATCTTTCCTCCCAAATTTATTGACTTGACTTAGGCATGGCCTGACCCTGGTCACTCTCTTAATCAATTCCATTAGCTTCCAGTTACCTTTCTTGCAAAGCAACTCTAGACTTACCACTCCTGTCCTCTACCCAGTGGACTTCCAGCCCCTGACCTGGGGCATGCATTTAGGGCTATGGTGGCTGTCCTATTCCTTTAGCTTGGGATTTTTTTCCTTCACTTCTGTATAAAGTGACTGGGGCTATAAATCTTGTTTACAAAGTGAAGGAGCTTTTTGAGTGTGAATAACCACTCTTCCCCCCTCCCAATTATCTGCTTTTACCATTGGAATTTTCATCTCTCCAGTTTTCTTAAAGCAAGGTACTCCTGGCCAAAGTTTTCTTCTCCTTTGCTCAACAGCAAGTCTCCATGGCCCAGTATATTGATTGCTGTCATCATAGACCTTTCTTGACAATTCAACCAAAATGAATAAACCAACAAGAAATCTATCTCCGCCAAAACAAATTTAAAGTCGACTCAGTGTGAAATATGATGTTCTTGATAAATGTTAAGTTATTAGTTTCATTCTCAAAGAGCCTTCAGATAAGTTACAGGGTGTTTTGGGGGCTGCATATTATGACTGAGAACAAAGAAGCAAGTTTCCTGCTAGTGCCTGCTTGCAGATGCTGGTCTTTGATACCCCCTCCTCGTTGTCGGGGGCATTTCCAGAGCCATGCCCACAGTAGGTGCTTATGAAAGGGCTGCCCGATCAGTACTACAAGCTCCTAAGTAGCTGAGCAGTGTCTCTTTGGTAGAATTCATGCATGAGAGGCAGATGTGGGCACATGCCGAGAAGTATCCAAATCAACTAGAAATATCCATCTGAATTAGCTTATTTATCCCTCCATTTCATCTTAAGCAGGTGTCCCTGGCCAGAACAGTCGTGTACATTTGCATAATTAAAGCAGCAATATAATGTTTTATTGCAAAACTGCGCATATGGATTTAGGATCCAAGATAATAAAGCCACTTAAATGGAAAAAAGAAAAAAGCAAACTCACATTCTGAATGGATTCAACTGGGGAAATTTACTTAAGGCCAAAAGCATTAGATAAGTTATTTTTCTATTCCACAGGCGATGATTTTATTCAGGCTATCCTTCTATCCCAGGAAACATAAAATTAGAAATGACTTCTGAGTAAGTTGGAATGAAGCTTAAAAGTTTGAAAGTGATTTTTCCCCCAATGTCATACTGATGTTCAGGGAATGCCATTGCAAGAGAATTGCATCACCAAGTGGCCAATCTGCTGCTGGTTTTCCATCCAGTACTTAGGATGCTGCTCACTACCTCTTCAGTGCCAAGAGATCCCACAGGGGTCATGAGGGGAGAAAGTTTAAAAGAAGCCCTCATCTAGAGGAAGACTTGGATAGCTAAATACCTTAAAGTAAATTTATGGGAGGACATGGACAAGAGTAGCTCAGGATAGATACACATGGATAGGTTGCGATCAACACTGTTGGAGGGGTAACTACGTCGACAAGAAGATAGATCCCTCCAAATATAAAAGTAGGATGGTTTAGTTAGAAAACCCCAGAGAATCTGTGAAGGAAAAAAAGAGAGTAGGAAGTGTCCCTGTGTTCAGAGTTCTGCTTACCATAACTTTCCACTTGACCCTGGTTTGGTCAATGGACTACAGATGGAAAGTTGTGAGGAAGCTGATATTTCTGCTTCCATTGCTTTTTTCCAATAGAATATGGTTGCATAATGCCTTCTATCCAGGTTGGAGCAGATTAATTTGATCTAAAGTGTTTGGACAGAATTGGTGGCATGTTTACGAAATCATTTATGGAAGATCTTTGAGACAGATGAATTAATTAACTGAGGAAAAGACCTGATTTCCTGTTTTTGATAGGAATAAATCAGTTTACATTTTCTTAGCCAAGTCTGTAATGCAGCCCTTCTTCCCATTCAGACAGAGCATTCCCAGTGGTATTTGTTTTTACCATTCGTAAATTTAAAAGGGTGATTTTAGGCAATGAGATTAATTTCTTTCCCTAGAGTCTCATAATATAAAAATGGATTTTCTGACACGGAGACTGAGCAGACTTTGAAAATTTGTAATTCATGCTGTAGGCAGAAAAGCCAGAATGAAAGGACAATTAAATCACTTTATAGGACAAAATGGAAGGAAGATGAAGGTGCCTCTTCTCCCTATTGCTCTTGGGAAGATTGTGATTGGGCTTCCTGTTTTTAGAACAGTTCTGGCTCAAGTCACCTCCTGATGAAGCCACATATGACTCTTTAGGTGCCTTGTTTTAAGATGAAAATCTCTTCACTTGGTGATATCATGCTTCCAGCCTAAAGGGATACCTTGGTATAGTGGATAGAGTGCTAAACTTGGGGTCAGTCTGGAGACCTGGTTCAAATCCCACTTACACTTTTGAGTTTTTTTGAGTTTTGTCAGCATGGGTAAATCCCTTGACCTCTCTGAGGATCAATTATCTGTAACATGAGGATGATAGTATGAAGCACTTCTGAGAAATGGAAAGTAGTATCAAAATGTCAGCTGTTTTGGTCTCTTCTTACCTTCTTCCAAGGAAGTTTCGACAGAAATGGGCCTGGGAGAAGCTACTGTTCTGATATTGTTCTTTATTATTTGAGGTTCTATGGACTATGGCAAAGGTAGACAAAACAATTGCTTTTTTTGTAGCTGAATAAAAAATCTCATGTGCTATAGGCTTCCTGAAAGTATTTTCCATAAAATCAATCAACAAACATTTCTTAAGTCCCTCCTATGTTTCAGGCATACTGTACTAAGCCCTTGGAGCACAAAAAGAGGCAAAAGGTAGTCCCTGCCCTCAAGAGGCTCCCAGTCTAATGGGGGAGACCACAAGCAAACAAAGGATCCAAGGAACTGCAGGAGGAACAGGGAATGGGCAGACAGAGCAAAGTGTGGGGACAACGTGCATTCCTGTTCCTCTAGCACCCTGATGGCCTCTGCTGGCTCCCTCTCTATTATGAAAGCTTTTAGTTTTGTGTAGATTGGAGATAATGAGTGTTTGGTATGGTGATCGCTATTGAAAAGGCCATTTTTGAGTTTTTGTGCCTGGGTTAAGTTCATTCTTTCTGTCTGGGTAATGGTGGGCAACGGTTTGGTTTGTGGTAGGTTAGATTCCAGTACACTAAGGTTCATGTGATTGGGGGATTTAGCCTGTTCAGGAGAGATGGATGTGTCGTTCTGGCTCCCAGGTCATGTATTGTAATCTGCAACTGTATGTTGTGCTGTCTCCCTATGGCTCACCAAGTCCAGGAATCCCTGGTGGCCATGGCCTGCTCCCAAATCACGTATTATGACAGCTATCATCATTCTGATTGTTCTGAGCAACAGGTAGAGGCCTATCCTTGAAGTTAAGAAGGCCTGGGTTCAAGTGGTGCCTCTGATAGATGCTGGTTATATGACTGTAGGAATCACTCAGATTTGGAGTGAAACTCTCAAAGACTAGAAGTTGTATTAGTGAGGGAATTTTCCCTCATGGGAGTTCCATATGCTAAAGAAAGCACAGAGCCAGATCCACCTCAGCACCTCCCCACTCAAAACAAACCAACTCTTTGTCAACAACATTCTTTAAATATACATTATTCCTCTTCATTCCCAGGCTACCTTCTGGAGATAGTACAAATACTATATACTTCATTTTACATATGAGGAAACTGAGGCATAGGGAATTTGTGACTTATCCAAAGTCACAAGGCTAGTAAGCATCAGAGGCAGGACTGCTGTCCTGGGTCATCTGGCTTTCAATCGATGGCCCTTCCCCAAACCACAGATTATTCCAACTTTTATATTGGGTGCCTCCTTCTTGCAGACCATAAGTGCACTGTGCAGTGACTTCCCAAGTGGGGAGGGCAACAGCCATAGCTCAAGGATTTACAAACGTCTCCTGTTACTCTGGCATTTCTGGAACAGTGGCCGCACACTGGACCTTGTCAGTGGACTGTCCTGCACCACCAACTTCTGTTGAATTGTCTGAAGGTAGGGAAGCCTTTTCATCTATACGCATCCCCTGCTACTGAGACAATTTTCATTGGTTCTTCCTGTTGCCAGTCAGTCTGGTAGTACCAGATAGCTGAGTCAGCCTTTGGCATTGGTGGAAAGAGGGGTGGGGGAGCCCTCTATCTTCACTATCTTGTTATAATCTTCTCCGTTACTAGAACTTCTGAGTCCCAAACTCTTGCTCAAGGTTCTCCTTGAAGAGCCAGAACTCTCCTTTCCTTTGGCCACAGCTTTGACACCTAAGTACCAAATTCATTGCCTTGGGCATGGGCATGGGCATGCTTAATCAGATCTGACTGCCTAGGGGGAATGAAAGATTTGCTGCTGCTCTCCTCATTACGTACTGTCCTCACTCCTGGGAGACAATGGCTTTCTTAATGAGACTTGGCTTCTGATGACCTGATTTATCCAGTTGGGCTCCTCAAGGTTGAGGAGAAAAGGATGTAGCAGCTGACATCATGTAGTGCATATTTAAACATCATTCTTTGTGGCCGAGGATGTGCCATGTATTTCAAGTGGCATTGGTGAATCACGTCCATTAGCAGCATAATCAAAATGTCTGCTAGGTATATGGGCTAGCGATGGGGTCACCACCTTTTGTTACAGTTGATCCAGACAGTTGTGAAGGAGCTTGGAGAAATTTCTAGGGAGCCCCCCTGCATCTCTGTGGATCTGAAGGATGGCTTTGGGCATTATGGTTAGGCCATAGGTTTTCAGTCCCCTTGATATTCTGTATACACAAAGCGATTTGCCCAAGATCAGTCAGATGGGAAGTGGAAGAGTTGATTTTTGATTTGAAGTCTAGTGCTGTTCCTCCACATTAATGCACCTTAGGGTTCACAATAACTGAATGCGAGTGTTATTGTCTCCATGCTGCAGAGAAGGAAACAGCCTCATGTAGGAATATCCTAAAACCCCCAGTCATCACCAGGCTGCCATCCAGGAGTCAGAGGAGCTGCCGCTCAATGCCTTCTTGCAAAAATGACGAAGTTGGGTTCAATGACCTGCTAAGGGCACTTTTACCTCAAAATCTATGATGTTAGTTTGGCACCACAGTCAGTGAATTGGGAAGTAGGTCCAAATCCAGGCTCTACTATCTGTGTCACCCTGGGCAGATCACTTTCCTTTTGTGGGCCTCAGTTTCCTCCTGTGTAAATCTATAAGGTAAGTTCCTGCTCTTCAGTCTCAGATCCTCGTTAATACCATTATTCTCACTAATACCTGACTTTCATTGTGAGATGAGGAATTTGGGGGAAAAGGATTCAGTCTGAGTCTGAGGTGACTGCAGTGCTTCCAATCCATCTCAACTGTCTTTTTAATTTAATAGGAAGCCTTGTGTCAATAGTGCATTTGTAACTATTATATTCAAAAGCCTGCTCCTTGTGCCTCCCAGGTAACCAGAAGATAAAAGCTAAAAAGCGAATGCAGTTGATCACAATGGACATCACTGTACTGTGTGCAGCTCGCTACCAAGTCACAACTGACTTGAGCTTTTTTGGCATCAATGGCTAATCTTGATTTGCCCATTGAGCCTCCATCTATACCTTCTGAAAGGCAATATCAATGAGCCCATTCTTGCTAGGATACCACTGTGATTCCTCTGCTCAGGGCTCATAAAAAAGATTCAGCAAGCATGATTGAATCCCCTCAATCATCACCTTTTAAATGTCATTTCCTTTAGATGATGTCTTGCTAAACAGTCTATAAATGGAAAGGCTATCATACTCAGGAATTCATGGTCTCCCTTCAGCCTTCTTAGAAAAGTCAGTACTGAAAACTGCCTTGAAATTTTTCTAGGCTAAAAAGTAATCTGAGAAAGAATTTCAGGAAGGGTAGAAATGAAAATGATCTGTGAGTCCCTCTGACTCATTGTATCACCTTTCCCTTCCCTACAACTTGGTTTCTTCTCCCCAAAGAAGAGGGGGTTGGATTAATATCTTCCAACCCTTCCAGCTCTAAATTTATGATCTTCTGATCCTAGCTAAGGAAGTGAGACTAGCTGTTGATATCTGAGTTTCATCCCTTCCAGTCTTGATATTGTATTAGTCAGAGACAAAGATACTGTCAGTTTCATCCAGTCTGAAATTTAAAAAGTAAAATTTCATTTGACAACAGCAGTGTTTTGTGACTTTTTCAGGCTTCATTAGTCTCTAGTCTCAATGGTTTTTTTTAGTAACTCTCCCCATGGAATTATAGGATGTTAGAGTTAGAAGTGACTTGTCCAACATTACTCTACCCATTCTGTCCACTGAGGCCAATGGGAGCTCCAGACCAACTTTGTACCACTATATTAATAAGGCAAGCAATCAACAAGCATTTGTTATTTGTATTTGTCAGACACTGCAACCACAAGTACAATGAATGAAACAATCCCTGCTTACAAGAGGGAATTCTAATGGAAAACAAAAGCACACAAGCATATGCAGCACCTATAAAAGCAAATAAATACAAGGTAGTTTGGGAGGTACCACATTCTCAATTAAAGGGAACAGGAAAGGCTTTGTGAGTTGCATCCAGAAGGAAGAGAAGGATTCTCTTAAGTGGAGATCAGGAGGGAGTGTATTCGAGAAGTGGGGAACAGCTAGTCCAAAGACACAGAGATGGAGGACGGAGTATTGTGTGTGAGGAAGAGAGAGAAGACCAGTTTAGTTGAATGTCAGAGTTCTAGAAAGGCATTGACATACAGTGAGGAAGGAAATATAGGTTGGAGTCAGGTTATCAAAGGCTTTAAAAGCTGATCAGAGGAGTTCATATTGTATCCCTAAAGGCAATAGGAAGGCCCTACAGTTTATCAAGTAGGGAAGCAACATCATCAGAGTTACACTTAAGGAAAATAATTTTCGTGGCAGCGTGGAGGATAGACTGAAGAGAGAAGGGAAAAGGCAGGGAAACCAAATAGGACGTTATTGCAATGATCTAGGCAAACTATGGTGGTTGCTGTATGAGGAAACAGAAGAGATCAGATGTAGGAGAGGTTATATAGATAATAGTTCAACCTGTGGGAGCCCATGAGGTCACCAAGCAAGATAGTATATAGAGAGAAGAGTAAGGGGACTGAGAAAGAGCGTTGGGGAATGACCAAAGGTAGTTTGGAGTAACTTTGGAGAAACCCAGATTGCAAAAGGTTGAGAGCTAAGTCATAGTAGAAGGAGTGAAGGAAGCTATCATAGACAGCTTTTTCTAGGAGCTTGGCTAAGAGGGAGTCACTTGAGGAGATAGTAGGGTTTAGTAAGTATGAGGGAGACTTTGGCATGTTTGAGGGTGGTATGGAAAAATGAGTTGACAGGGAAAGGTTGAAGATAAGAGAGAAAAAAAGGGATGAATGCAGGACCAATCTGCTGGAGAAGAGTGGATGGCATCAAGCACACATGTAAACAGGCTGGCCTTGGTAAGGAGAAGAGAGTAAAGGCCACTTCACTGTTAGAAATTGGAGGGAAAGGAGAAGAGAGGTAGCTCATGGAGACTGGCTTCCCTTTTCTGCACAAAAGGAAGAGGCTGCATTTCTATGTGTAAACTAGAAAGTCTCTTTCTGTCTTATTTTAGGCTGGGGATTGAGTTCCTTTGACTTAGATCTGCTTTTATTTTTGTTTGGTTTTCATAATAAGCTGTTTAGATTGCTTTTGATTGGAATAATCCCTAAATTTGATCAGAATCTAGTAAGCAAGTTTAGACCAGCTGCAAACTGCTTAGTTTCCCCCATTCGACTCTCCTCCCAGCTGCCTGTGATGGGGGCGCAGCTGTAATTATGGTTGGTGATGAGATGGAGGGAGAGAATTGTTAGGGAAATTTCAGGCATTCTGAAGATGCCTGATGAGGCTGAATATTTCCTGCAGGAGCCAGAGAATAAGGAATGTCAGGAAAGACTCTGATGAATGACTAAGGAATGAAAGCTTGTTGTTTTTTGGTGGGTAGTGAGTAACACCTTCCATTTCTGGAGCTGTTGAATTGCAGCAGTCCTGCTGAGAGAAGCCTGCCTTCCAGAGCCCACGGACTGCCACTCGTCTTGGGTGGACAATTTGGCAACTTGAGGTATGGACTGCCTGTGGGCCTGGCCCGGACTCCCCAGTTCAGTTTGCCTCTGCAGCTAATGACCTGAAGAGCCCAGACTCTGCTAACAGAGATGGCTTGTTGGAGTGTCTTTGATTTTGAGCTTTCCCATGGGTTCCCAGTATACAGCGAGACTGCTTCCATCTTCCCTAGAGCTAGTGGGGGGTGCTCCCCGGCTGCCATGAAAAGTATTACTGAAAAAGTATGGATGTGTTCATCTCGACCTGGCTGCTAAGCTGTTGAAGAATCTCATTCTATCCTAAGATTTAGAGCAAGTAGGCATCTCCCAGCTCATCTTGTCTAACTTGACCATCTTACATACGAGGAAACTGAGGCCCGTGAAACTGAAGTGACTTGTCCAAAGTCATGTGAGTAGTAAGCAGCAGGGCCAGGATCTGGAATACCTATGCTGCACTTGGCAGAGCCTCTCACATGAGATTCAGCAGAATCCAGTACAAGAAATTTCCTTAGAAGCAAATGATTGACAAGCCCTTGCCAATGAGGCACCTACTGTGTGCCAGATAGGGAAATGGGAAATGGTGGGCATAAGCATCTCCAGACCATCTCTTCCTTAAACCATAAGTGGTTTCTTAAGCCCTTGTAATCTGCTAGGTGCTGAGAGTACAAAAGACAAAAAGTGGAACGAGAATTCTCTGATAGACTGACTCCTGGCTCCATCCTTCTGGGTAACTCAGGAAATTCTAGATGGAACAGGGAAGCTGCCTCAGCTCAGGGTAATGGCAATCTGGGGATCAGACCTGCCTAGGGATTTTACAAGGAGGAGAAGGGGCTGTATGCAGTCATGTCTCCCTGCAGTCACTGACCAGGAGAAAGCAGTTAGAAAATGGCACCTGGGAGTTTGAGTCAAATCAAACCTATGCAGTATTGCTTCTAACTGACAAATCCTGCCCCCTAAATCCTAAAGTCCTGAACCTCCAGGTCCTTCCTCCTCTCACCCCAGGAGGCCCTTTCAGGACCTGAAAATCACTTTGAGTGTGACATCACATGGTGAGCCAAAGGCTTTCCTGTTTCGAAATGAAATGTTTCAATTAAACCAGCTCTGGCTTATGTGGTTTTGCATTTGAAGGTGTCCCAAAGAGGAGATTTATGCCATGGAGAAAGGAAAGTGATGCTTGTTTTTTTTAACGTGGAACATTCAACAATCTCTAGGAAAATACCTTTAGCTGATGTAGTGCCTTTTTGAGGGTAGAAAAGTTCATGGTATTTATCAGAAAATATCATTTAGGGCACTAAGAAAAGAAAGAAAAATACTCTGGGAATAAATAAGTGTTGATGTCACTTCACTGACAGACAGACTTAGATGCAAAGAATAGTAAGGGAACCAAGGGAAAGAACCAGCCATAGAGAAGAGCGGGATTCTAACTGAGGAGAAAACAGTCGCTTCCTTTTTTTCAAAGAAAAATGTAAATGGGCACAAGCCTAAAGAGAATTCTCGGGAGAACTGAAAAAGCACTTTAGAAATCAGACAAGAGAGGGTGAGGAAAAGTTGGGAAAACAAATGAGTAATGTAGGAAAAGCAAACAAATTATGAAAAGAAAGTTAGCTAATTAAAAAAAAAGGTCCAAAAACTTACCAAAGAAAATAACTCCTTAAAATTCAGAATTGGGGAAGGGGATGCTAATGACTTTCTAAGACATCAAGAAATAATAAAAGAAAATCAAAAGTATGAAAAATAGAAGAAAAGGTGAAATATCTCGTTAGAAAAATAACTGACCTGGAAAACAGATTGAGGAGGAATAATATAAGATTTGTTGGACCACCTGAAAGTTAAGATTTAAAAAAAAGAGTGTGGACACTATACTTTGAGAAATTATTAAAGAAAATTGTCCTGAAGTTCTAGAACTAGAGAGTAAACTAGAAATTGGAACAATCCACCATTCACGTGAAAGAGAGGAAAGGTAACGAAAGGGAGTCACATTGCAATTCTTTGTGGCAGAGTGGGTGAAAATCATTCTGAAAATGCTTTTCTTTTGAGTTTGCTGCTTCTCCAACTGCTGGAGAGGAAAACGGGAGGAATACAATTCAGGGTGGGTGGATATTAGAGGAAGGGCCAACTCAGGGTACATTGGGGTCAAATGGGGGGGCCATTTCTGTTTCCTTCCTTTTGGTTTGAAGACCATTCCCCCTTGATTGCTTTTTCTACCCTCCATCTCATCCTATCTGCTGCCTCCAAACATACCCAGGTTTCCCCCATCCTTAAAAAAATCTTTTACTTGACCATTTCCATTGCCTCAAGTGGCCATGCTATAATTCTTTTCCCATTTAGAGCCAAACTCCAAGAAAGAGTTGCCCGTGATCATTCTCTTACCTCTCATTCATTTCTCAGTTCCCTGAAGACTGGATCCAACACAGCTATTCAAATGAAACTGTTATCTCCAGGCTTCCCAATCATCTTTGTTAATCATTTTCTCCTCCTAGACCCCAGTTCTCTCCTCTTGGTTTCTATGGCTGCCATCTCTTCATGCTCTTTCTATCTGTCTGACCATTCCTTTGCTGGATTATCATCCATATCACACATATAAACATGGCATCTTACATGGTTGTGTTCAGGGCCCTTTCCTCTCCACCTTCTCTCTGGGTGAGTTCATCACCTCTTATGGGTCCAGTCATCATCACCTGTATGCAGATGGCTCCCAGGTCTATATACACAGTCCTAATCTCTCTTCTGGACTCCTATCCCATATTACCAAGAACCTGCACACTATCTCTACCAGATGTTTCCATACATGCCTGATATTTAGCAGAATCAAAAGGAAATTAATTTTTACCTCCAAACCCACTTCTTCTCCCCAGTTCCTTATTTCTGTGGATGGAGCCGTGGAGCCGCCATCCTTCCTCTCTCTCTCCCTCTCTCCTCTCCCTTCATCTTCCTCTCTCTCTCCCTCTCTCCCCTTCTCCCTCCCTCCCTCTCTCTCTTTCTGTCCATCCCTCTGTCCCTCTCTCCCTTCATCTCTCTCTCCCTCTCTCTCTCTCCCGCTCTCCCTCTCCCTCCCCCTTGCCTCTTGTCTGCTTGTCTCTCTCTT
>NW_027187307.1:1392734-1486921 GCF_028583685.1 Petaurus breviceps papuanus
TCTGTCTCTCTGTCTGTCTCTCTCTCTCTCTGTCTCTCTCTCTCTCTGTCTCTCTCTCTCTCCCCACCACAACCAATCAGTTGAAAGGTTTGACAACCCTACCTTCACAGCTCTTTTACATTTTTCCCTCTTTCCTCCAATCATTGCCTCTTCTGTAGTTCAGCCTTTCATTACCTGTCACCTGGATTATGGCAAAAACCTGCTAATTCATTTCCCAGTGTCCATTTTCCTTACTCTCCAAAGCATCCTTCACATTGTTCTTAAAGCACAGATCTGCCCATGCCACCTTCCTCTGCTCAGAAAAAATATTCCAATCCCTATTGCCTCTGATAAGATACAGAATCTTCATTACCTCATGTTAAAGCCTTGCATAATCTGAATCCCACCTCCCTTTCTTGATTTAATTCCTGTTACTCCCCAAAGTATAGATTCTATTCCAATGAAGCTGACCTACTAAGTGCTCCCCTTAGACATCATTAAAGCTCCCAATGCCATGCCTTTGTCCCAGCGGATCCTCATGTCTTTAAGGCCTCACTCCTCACCTGCACTTCCTTACCAGTGCAGTTTGGATGCTGCCTCCTACCTGAGGCTTTTGCAGCTCCTAGCAATCTCGGTGCTGTGTCTCCCTCTCAAAAGTGCTTTGCTTTTACTCGTTGCAAAAACGATTTTTTCCCTTCCTCTCTCAACCTCAGTGTCAATTCCTGTAAGACATGGACTGTTCCATTTTTCTTTGGAAATCACAGTCCCTTGCACACAGTAAATGCTTGATTGTTAAATTTAATTGAGTTGAAACTATGGTTGGCCATATCACAAAGTAGAAAGGATGTTGGATTTGGAAGATAGAACCAGGCTTAGCTTGGCCACTTGCTGTCTCTGTGACCTTGGTCAAGCCCCAGTCTCCAAGGTCCTTAGATCTTTCTTCTTTCTCTGCAGCTCTAAATCTATCAGTCAGTGAGTCTATTATCAAACATAGAATTATTCTGGATTTTCAGGTGTGTGTGTGTGTGTGTTAAGGGTTCATATAATTGTCCTGGATTTTCAGACAAGGTGCTGACAGTAATGAAGAAGGTCCCAGGGGCTCAGGTATGTCCCCCTCCCAACCTTTAGTATTTGGATTCCCTTCAGTTCCCCTGTGCATCCAGAGAGTCCTGGGCAAAGGTGCCAGCAGGAAGGGACTCTGCTCAGAAACACTTGAAGCCCCTCTGAATGGAGTGGATTTGGTCAGGTGGGCAGGAAATGAGTGAGTGCTCAGATAGATAGGCCTAATCTACTCTAGTTTAAAAAGCAACAGACGCCCTCAGGCATCTGTCAGAGCTATGACTGTGCTAGACCTCTCCTGTCTGCCATGACTAGAAGGACGGGAGAGTTACATGGCATTAACCCTTTGTACCCAGATCTGGGCACTTCCTAGATCCTCAGACTAGGACTTCTTTTCTCCCTTGTCCTGCTTCCTGGCTCTACCTGGCCTGCCTGCCTACACTCTGTGTTTCACATAGTCCTGAATCCCTTGGGGACCCACAGCAGCAACCCTGGGGTCTGAACCTCAGCTGACATGATTAAGAATGTGCCTTAGGTATATGCCGGACAAAGTCAGAGACACTATGGAAAACATCTGGATGAAGAAGGGAACAACCAGTCAGTCAGCCTAGGGCTCTCATGTAGATAAAAGAGTTGAGATGTTATTAGGCTATTTCACTGTTTGTCTCTCTAATCTGTTTATTCATTTCTTCATATTTTGAGGTCTCTGTTCACTCTGGACAATAGCTCAGAAGCTTCCAGTCTCAGAGTACCTGTAGTGTAGTCTTACTGACTCTCTTGTGACAACAGTCACGGCCTCTAGCAGAGGCCAGATTTCAGCCCCGTTCTCCCTGCCTCCAATGCTGAACCTCCATCTTCTAGGACACTGCCTCTCAGGAAAACTGGTGGTTAGAAAATGAGCACAACTCATTTAACTTAATGAAGGACAAATACAACAGAAGCTGACTTTTAAAAGGATGCAAATGATCAATCAGCTTACAAGATTTGTTATGCCTATGCTATGTGTCAGGTGAGTGGCCAGACCCCTGAAATACAAAGATACAAATGAAACAATTCCTGTCCTTAAGGAGCTTACAATGGAAAGAGAGCTGGATTTGGAGTCAAGGAGTCTGGATTCAAACTTGATTGCTGATATTATGTATGTGACTTTGGCCATGTCCCTTCCCCTCTCTGGGCCTCAGTTTCCCCCTCTGTAAAGACTAAATTATCTCTGAGTTCCCCACCAATTTGAAATCTGTGGAATTTTCACTTTGCAGTGAATTCATTTTTTTCTTTTTGAAGTGCTTTCTTCTTTTAGCAATTTTATCTAAACAGGCACCAAGGTGATATCACAAAACCCAAAGAAGAAAAAAACTAAAGACCCTTTTAAATTACATTTGAGGGAAAAAAATTGAGCAGATGAGCTTGAACCACCCCCTCCCATTACATTGTCCCTGGAAAGCACCTATAACTTCCAACTGGAGAGGGAAAGGTTCCCTAATAGTTGGACTAGCTGCTGCAGAGTGAGCCCTTCTGTGCATCATCTACTCTGACAGTCATATTAAGGAGAAAGTTGTGGGTGAAAGGCAGCAGGGAGAAAGTCATTGTTGCTAATGGCTGCTTGATGAATTTTCCAATTATTTATTCTTTGTGGATTACTGGTAACAAAACTTAATAAGTCCAATAGAAATGTTAGCCTGATGTGGAAAAAAATAGGATCTTGTAATACCAAGCCTAAGAATCCCATCAACCCCCCTCCAAAAATGCTGAAGAAGGTTGAGTGAGGAAAAGGGCAAGCTGGCCCTGCCTGTGGCAAGCAGCACTTGTCACTGGGGGTACATGAGGAGCTGGTAGGAAGGGGAGGGGGAGAGTAGAATTGGAGGCTGGGTTGGTTGTCAGTAACTGTGGTCAGAGTTAGCTACAAATTGAGTTTCAAAGTCTAAGTGAAGCAACAGAAGGGTGATGAATCTCTTTATTCAACTGAGTATGAGGGCTGGAGCAGGTCACAGGCAACTCTCTCGATCATAGTGCCCTTTCTGTCTGTCTCCAGAGGGACTGTACAGCAACTCTGAGCCCCCAAGCAGGAAACAGTACTCTCTTTTGCTGTATTCTCTGGTTTTTCTTCAGTGGAAAGAAAAACAAGTCAGTCAAACTGTTTCTGGGGCACCAAGCAGCCTAAGAAAAGTTGTTTGCTTGATTGAATTTTTTACTTTTCATGAATATGTGTAGGCGAGGGATAGATGAAACTTTAATTTTGCAAGAGAAAAGACCTTTCATGTGTACAAATTGGATGCAATTAGTCCACAAGAAAATGGGGAAAAGGGAGTTTTCTAAAATCTTACACTAATATTATCTATTATGATTTCCTCACCCCACCCCACCCATAAAATATCTGTTTGGATGCAGTGACTATCCCATAGGTCTTGTAGGATAGCAATGTATTCTTTTTAAAATATTCTAATTTGAAAGATTTATTTTTTAAATTAATCTTTTATTTATTTTAGTTTTCAATATTAATTTTCACAAGATTTTGAATTACAAATTGTCTCCCCATCTTTCCCGTACCCCCACCCCAAGATAGTAAGCTTACTGAATACCCCTTCCCCTCATCTGTTCTCTCTTATATCCTCCTCCATCTCCCCCTAACTTTCTAGTAGGGCAAGATGGATTTCTATACCACAGTGCCTATATATTTTATTTCCCAGTTGCATGTAAAAAACATTTTTTTGTTGTTTTAAACATTTGTTTTTAAAACTTTGTGTTCCAGATTTTTTTCCCTTCTTCCCTCCTCACCTACTCCCACTGGGAAGATAAGCAATTCAATATAGGTTGTACATGTGTAGTTACCCAAATCATTTCCATAGTTGTTATATTGTGAAAGACTAACTATATTTCCCTACATCCTATCCTGCCCCCCACTTATTCTATTTTCTACTTTGACCCTGTCTCTTTTCAAAAGTGTTTGCTTCTAACTACCCTCTTCTCCAATCTTCCCTCCCTTCTGTCATCCCTCCTATTATCCCCTTGCCCCCTACTTTCCTGTAGGGTAAGATACCCAACTGAATATGTATGTTAATCCCTCCTTAGGCCAAATTCAATGAGAGTAAGACTGACTCATTCCCTTTCACCTTCCTGTTCTTCCCCTCCATTTGTAACAGTTTTCTCTTGCCTCTTTTATATGAAATCATTTACGCTATTTTATCTCTCCCTTTGTCTTTCTCCCATTATATTCCTCTCTCACCTCTTAATTTTATTTTTTAGATGTCATCCCTTCATATTCAACTGATCCTGTGCCATCTGTCTATGTATACATGTACAAACATATACACACATTCACATATGTATTTATACATACATACACCCTCCTATACATACATATATGTATATATACATACACATATATATTCCCTTCAACTATCTTCATACTGGGAAAAGTCTAATGAGTTACAATTATTGTCTTTCCAGGTAGAAATGTAAATATTTCACCTTTAATAAGTTCCTTATGATTTCTTTTCCCTGTTTACCTTCTCATGCTTCTCGTATTTGAAAGCCAAATTTTCTGTTCAGCTCTGGTTTTTTCATCAAGAATACTTGAAAGTCCTCTATTTCATTGAATATCCATATTTTCCCCTGTAGCATTATTCTCAGTTTTGCTGGGTAGGTGATTCTTGGTTTTAATCCTAGGTACTTTGATCTCCAGAATATCATATTCCAAGCCCTTTGATCCCTTAATGTAGAAGCTGCTAGGTCTTGTGTTATCCTGATTGTTTTTCCACAATACTCAAATTGTTTCTTCCTGACTGCTTGTAATATTTTCTCCTTGACCTGGGAACTCTGGAATTTGGTTATGATATTCCTAGTTTTCTTTTTGGGATCTTTTTCAAGAGGTGATTTTGCCCTCTGGTTCTAGAATATCAGGGCAGTTTTACTTGAGAATTTCTTGAAGGATTATTTCTAGGTTCTTTTTCTGATCATGGCTTTCAGGTAGTGCAATATTTTTTAAATTATCTCTCCTGGATCTATTTTCTAGGTCAGTGGTTTTTTCCAATGAGATATTTCACATTGCCTTCTACTTTTTCATTTGTTTGGATCTGTTTTATAGTATCTCAATTTCTCATAAAGTCATTAGCTTCCATTTGCTCCAATCTAATTCTGAAGCAATTATTCTCTTCAGTAAGTTTTTGAACTTCCTTTTCCATCTGGCCAATTTGGCTTTTTAAGGCATTCTTCTCCTCACTGGCTTTTTGGTCCTTTTTTGCCATTTGAGTTAGTCTATTTTTAAGATATTCTTTTCTCCAATATTTTTTGGGTCTCTTTTAATAGGCTGTTGACTTGCTTTTCATGATTTTCTTGCATCATTCTCATTTCTCTTCCCAATTTTTCCTTCACTTTTCTTGATTTTCAAAATCCTTCTTGAGCTCCTCCATGGCCTGTAACCGATTCATATTATTCTGGGAAGCTTTTGATGCAGGAACTTTGACTTTGTTGTCTTCTTCTGGTTCCATTTTTTGATACTTTTTGTCCCCCCAAAGGATTCTATATTCTGCGCTTCCTCTGTTTGCTCATCTTGCCAGTCAATTACTTGACTTTTGAGCTCTTTGCCATGGTAGAACTCTGCTTCCAGAGTGCAGAGAGCTGTGTCCCAATTTGCTGGAGTTTTTACAAATGTCAGAGCTATGAGGAGGGCACCCTCTCTACAGCCCCTACAAGTTCTGGCACACTGGCATTCCTCATCCCAGGACCACCACCCAAGACTGCAATCCAGATACAAGCAGGTCAAAGCAAGATCAATTACCCTCTGAATGGTTGCTTGGTCCCCCTATGATCTGCAGGTCAGGAGCTCCAGAGGCAGCCACATGGCAGCAGCTATGGCTGCCACACCTCCTCTACCTCTTGCCTAGAGGTAGGGGCTAGACTGTGCCCTTCTGTCAACCAGTTCCAACAGAGTTCCCTATTGGCCTTTCATTTTCTCTTTGGTGTTTATGGGTTGAGAAGTCTGGAAACTGCCACAGTTGACAGTGATTTGCTCTCCTGAAGTCTGCTCAGGCCAGTCTGTGCCGCTGGTCAGGACCACCCTGGGTCTGGGCCCATGTGGCTCACATGGTACTGCTCAGCCCCCAGCCCAGTGGAATAGACCCTTCTTGTCAGCTTGCCAGGCTGCCTTCAGTGGGAAATTTGTTTCTCTCTGTCATTTTTTGGGTTCTATAGCTCTAAACTTTGTTTAGTGTCCTATTTTCCAGGTATTGGAGGTAATTTGTGTGAGAGCTTAAGCAAGTTCCTGCTTTTACTCTGCCCACAATGTATTCTTTCTAATCAAGACCTTCAGGTAGTCCTGAGGAATATGCCTGCCATAGAGTGTCTGTCTGATTCTATAACACTGCCAGGGATGATCTGGGGATGATAGAAGAATCCCCATAGAGAAGAATTAAAATCTCATAGGTGATTGCCCATGTCAGACAAGCATATGCACAGTAGACTCATAGAACTGAAGAGAACCATAGAAGTTTTATAGTCAAAGCTCTTCCCAGTGCAGGAATCCCATTTACAATATCTTAGATAAGGGGGAGGGGAAGGATATCCAACCACTGCCAAAATCGTTCTGGTGGGGTTGAAAATGACTACTTTGCAGCAGAGCTGTGATTGGACATTTTGGTGCCTAGGCCAGACAGTCAAAGACTCTGTCAAATCAATGTTTAAAGAAACAAATCATGGGTTGTTTTTGAGGGTGAGGAGAGGAAGCTCAGGACACTAGTCCATGAGAGGGAGACAGAGGCTCTTTGAGGAGAGGATTGGGGGGCAGGCTACAGAAGTCCTCTCTGGGGTGCTACTTTTAGAGGAAAAAGTGTGTCATCACACAGCTTCCCACGTAAACGATTGATTCTTGCTATCTTAGCTGCAAAGCTCAGCTATTTCTGAGATGATGAATGAGTGCAGGTGCCAACAGATGCTAGGGCAAAGCTCCATTCATTCTATACTTGTCACAGTTATGCTTTGCAAGAAAGAACATTGCATTTTCTGACAGTTCCAGTTGCTACATGGCTCTTCCTTACTTTGAGCTACAGTCTGCTCCCCTATATCTTCTAGCCATTGACCCTAGTTCCCTTCTCTGGAGCCACAAGATTCTTCCACATGGCTGCCCTTTTACAGATTCCCATGTGACTTGCCTTTAAGTCTTCTCATCATCCTGATTGCCTTCCCTTAGACAAACTCAGTTTACCAATGTTGATCTTAAAATGGGAAGCATTGTGGGGGTAGTTTTGGATTTGGAGTCAGAAGACCTGAGTTTGGGCCTAACCTTTAACCTTTACTAGTTACCTTGGGCACGTCACTTAAATGTCACATAATTGTGAGGAGGAAAAGAGATAACATATGTAAAGTGCTTTGAAAAATGTAAGACCATAAAATTCTAAATTTTTTCATTAAAACAACAACAATAATCATTATCATTAGAAAAAATCTATCTAAATGGCATCCTACCAGTTTAGAGTAGCATGGGAATATTACCTCCCTTCATGTAATAGCTATTGTGGAAGCCGCATCACACTTTTGACTCACATTGATCTTATATTTAATGAAAAACTTCCAAGTGTTTGCACATGAACTTTTTTCTAGTCATGACCCACTCCAGATCTCTCATCCTATGCTTATACAATTGATTTTTGGAGGCCAAGTACAAGCCTTGGGTTTGGTTCCATTAAATTTCATTGTGTTCTGCTTCATTATTCCAGCCTTTCAAAATGGTTTTGGATGTCAATTCTGTACACATAGCTTCCTGGTATCCACAAAGTTGATGACCTTGCCATCTATGCCTCCATCTAATAGGCTGATGAGGATTGGGACAAGGACAGACCCCTGTGTCATTTAATAAGTCAGTTAACAAGAATTTATTAAACGTCTAGTATGTGTCAGGCACTAGAGATACAAATAGAAAAGAGAAACCATCAATTCAATAAATCAAAATTGCCATTTTTGACTTTCACATGATTTTCTAGGACTGTTACCCCCATGAAAGTTAAAGATGGAATACTCACCTCATTAGGTTGTTGTAAGGAGAGTCCTCTGTAATCCTGGAAGTGCCAGAGAAATGTGCCTTGTCATCATTTATGCAGAAGGGGCCTTGCTGAAGTGTGGATTTGCATGGTTCTTGAAGGCACTTCTGTTCTGCAAATGTTCAGCAAGAGGAAGTGGGGCTTCCAAGTGAAGATTTGGAACCATCTTGGAAGGTATTGGAGATGGGCCAGGCCTTGGGGCTTGAGCACACTAGTTATTTGAGTTCCTTCTTAATGGTGCTGTAAGATACCAGTTGGACTTGGTTCAATTAAAATCCTTCCTATGGCTCTGATCTATCTTGACAGAAACAAATCACCCTGGGTCAAAAGGAGTTTTCGATTAGAGTCAAGGAAAACTGGACTGAATTCTCCTCTCTCCACCCCCTCACTTTGAATAGCACTCAAGATTGTGTCCTGGTTTGACTTGCTTGGCTACATATTCCCAGAGGGTTTCTAGAGGAGAAGAAATCCAATTCCTTGAGAATATTAAGATTTACTGAGCCCTTTCCTCTAGTCTCTGCCCCAAGACTCATCAAGACCAAACTTGGAGATAAAACGGGAAGATATGGCAGCCCTCAGCATGTCTGGTGCCTACTATGTGCAAAGCACTGTGCTACACCCTGTGGGAAATACGGAGGGTGAACAAGACATATCCTTACCCCATGGAACTCATAAATGAGTAGGTAGGGGGGTGCAACATGGAAACACACACATGATACACAGATAAGTGCATGAGGGAGTCGCAAACCATGTTCTATGAGTTCTAAGCAGCGAAAGATGATTATGATTGACCACAAGGATCTGGGTAGGCTTCATGGGGGGTGATATTTGAATTGAGGAAGAGTTGAACTAGTAAAGAAGGTAGAATATAGGAACAGAAAGCTGCAGTAACAAAGGGATGGAGGCTGGAAGGGACAGCAGATAGTGATCACGTAAGTAAGGTGAGAAAGTAGGTGAGGATGGGGATTGGTAGGCCAGCTTGGCCAAATCACAGTGGGAATAAAGGAGACCGATATGAGAAAAAGCTGGAGAGGGACTAGAGCACTGAAGTATAGATAGCTTGAATGCCAGACTAGAAAGGGAGTGCTTCTGTCTCAAGCTAGGCTGGTCATTAGCAGTCATATTTCTTTCTTGCTTGCTTTTTGGAGGGGGGAAGGTAGGGCAATTGATGTTAAGTGACTTGCCCAAGGTCACACAGCTAGTCTTGTGTTAAGTGTCTGAGACCAGATTTGAACTCAGATTCTTCTGACTCCAGGGCTGGTGCTCTATTCACTGAACCACCTAGTCACCACAACAGTTGTATTTCTAAACCGAAGGTTTGGACAATAAGAACCCATTGGGCCTTAGAATTACCTTTGGTTCTGGAAGGTCTTTGGCATTTGAGAGTCCATTGTAAAAATATAAATATTTCCTAGGAAGAGTGATGCCTTAAGTCTTATCAGCTAAAATTTTAGCCAGAAAGGCCCTTCAGGAGTACATTATGGTTGTTGTTCCTGTTGCCTGGGAAAGGTTATAGTACAGGTGTGTGTTGAGGGGAGGAGGAAAAAGGTTCCAAGAAATCCAGAGGAAGGTAGTAAAAGAGGAGGGGGAGACATTGAGGGCAGACCATGTCCATGGCATGAGGTGCTGAAAGGGAAGGACCAGCCTACCACTTGTCTGAGGGTGGACCTCCTTGTGGGGTCTTCTTTATAATTTATTTATTTTTAGTTTTCAACATTCATTTCCACAAGATTTCGAGTTACAAATTTTCTCCACATCTCTCCCCTCCCCTCACCCCAAGATGGCAAGCATACTGAAAACCCCTTCCCCCAATCTGTTCTCTCTTATATTCCCTCCATTCCCTATTACTCTCTTGAAGGGCAAGATGGATTTCTATACCCCATTGCCTATATATATTATTTCCTGGTTGCATGTAAAAACAATTTTTCAACATTTGTTTTTAAAATTTCGAGTTTCAGATTCTCTCCCTTCTCTTCTCCTAACCCACCCCCACTGGGAAGACAAGCAATTCAATATAGGTTATACATGTGTAGTTATGAAAAACATTTCCATAGTAGTTACATTGTGAAAGACTAACTATATTTCCCTATATCCTTCCCGTCCCCCATTTATTCTATTTTCTCTTTTGATCCTGTCCCATTTCAAAAGTGCTTGCTTCTAACTACCCTCACACCCAATCTTCCCTCCCTTCTACCATCTGCCCTCTTATCCCCATCTCCCCTACTTTCCTGTAGAATAAGATACCCAATTGAGTGTGTATGTTATTCCCTCCTTATGCCAAATCCAATGAGAGTAAGGTTGACTCATTCCCTTTCACTTTCCTGCTCTTCCCCTCCATTTTAACAGCCTTCTCCTGCCTCCTTTACATGAGATAATCCACTCCATTCTATCTCTCCCCCTCTCCTTCTCCCAATATATTCATCTCTCACTTCATCATTTTATTTTTTAGATATCATCCCTTCACATTCAACTCACCCTGTGCTCTCTGCATCTGTATACATGTACACACATACACACACGTATACATATAGACACATACATCCACCTATACATACATATATATGGATTTATGTGTACATATATATTCCCTTCAACTATCTTCATACTGGGAAAAGTCTCATGTGTTATAATTATCATCTTTCTATGTAGGAATGTAAATAGTTCACCTTTAATAAGTTCCTTATTATTTGTCTATCCTGTTTACCTTTTCATGCTTCTCTTGCTTCTTGCATTTGAAAGTCAAATTTTATGTTCAGTTCTCATTTTTTCATCAAGAATGCTTGAAAGTACTCTATTTTGAATGTCCATGTGTCCCCCTGAAGTATTATATTCAGTTTTGCTGGGTAGGTGATTCTTGGTTTTAATCCTAGATCCTTTAACCTCCAGAATATCATATTCTAAGTCCTTCGATCCCTTTATGTAGAAGCTGCTAGGTCTTGTGTTATTCTGATTGGGTTTCCAGAATACTCAAATTGTTTCTTCCTGACTGCTTGTAATATTTTCTCCTTGACCTGAGAACTCTGGAATTTGGTTATGATATTCCTAGGAGTTTCCTTTTTGGGATCTTTTTCAAGAAGCAATCAGTGAATTCTTTCAATTGCTATTTTGTCCTCTGGTTCTAGAATATCAGGGCAATTTTCTGTGAGAATTTCTTGAAAGTATCTAGGCTCTTTTTTCTGATCATGGCTTTCAGGTAGTCCAATAATTCTTAAATTCTCTCTCCTGGATCTATTTTCCAGGTCAGTGGTTTCTCCCATGAGATATTTCACATTGCCTTCTACTCTTTCATTTGTTTGGATCTTTTTAACAGCATCTTGCTTTCTCATAAAGTCATTAGCTTCCATTGTTGAAATCTAATTTTGAAGGAGTTATTTTCTTCAGTGAGCTTTTGAAATTCCTTTTCCATCTGGTCAATTATGATTTTTAAGGCATTCTTTTCCCCACTGGGTTTTTGGACCTCTTTGGCCATTTGAGTTAGACTATTTTTCAGGTGTTCTTTTCTTCAGTAGTTTTTTGGTTTCCTTGAGCAGGCTGTTGACTTGCTTTTCATGATTGTCTTGCATTATTCTCATTTCTCTTCCCAATTCTTCCTCCACTTCTCTCACTTGATTTTCAAAATCCTTCTTGAACTTCTCCATGGCTTGAAACCCATTCATATTTTTCTTGGAGGCTTTTGATGCAGTTGTTTTGACTTTGCTGTCTTCTTCTGGTTCTGTGTTTCGATTGTCTTTGTCACCAAAAAAGACCCCCAAAAACAATTCTATAGTTTGATTTTGCTTCCTCTGTTTGCTTACCTTGCCAGTCAATTACTTGACTTGTAAGCTCTTTGCCACGGTAGAACTCTGTTTCCAGAGTGGAGAGTGCTGTGTCCCAAATTGCTTGGTTTTTATGAAGCTGTTTTCAGTGCTTCTTCTAGGCACCTGCCTCAGCACTCTGAGGAGGACTGCCTCTCCACAGCTTCAGCAAGCTCTGCCATGCTAGCGCTACTCACCCCAGGACTGCCATCCAAGACTGTGACCCTGATCCAAGCAGGGAAAAGCAAGAGAATCTTGCCTCAGTGTCAGCAAAGATAGTCCTGCAATTACCCTCTGGATAGTCACTTGGTTCCCCCATGATCTGTGGGCCTGGAGCTCAGGAGGCAGCCCTGTGGCAGTAGCTGGAGACACCACCACCTCAGCAGTCCCAGGGGCAGGGGCCAGACAGCACTCTTCTCTCTCCCAGTTCCAGCAGAGTTCCTCCACTGACCTTTTACTTTCTCTTTGGGGTTTATGGGTTGAAAAGTCTGGAAACCACCACATCTGCCAGTGTTTGACTCTCCTGAAGTATGTTTGTGTCGATCTGGGCCCACGCAGGATTGTACTCCACTCCCAGCCCAGTGTGATAGACCCTTCCTGTCAGCCTGCCCAGCTGCCTTCAACAGGAGATTTGTTTCTCTCTGTCACTTTGTGGGTTCTGTAGCACTAAAATTTTAGAGTTAGTTTTTACAGGGATTGGAGGTGGTTGGAGTGGGAGCTCAAGCAAGTTTCTACTTTTACTCTACCATCTTGGCTCTTCCCCCTGGAGTTTTCAACCAAGAAAAAAAAAAGATACCCCCTCTCCCTTTTTTTTCACCATATGTTTTTCAAACAAAGATACCTGTTGGAGGTTAATGCTCTCCCACATCCACCTCTTAAGTACTTTGCATCCATTTTCTATGGATTTTGTGTGCAGATACATGCTATTTTCTATAAGTAAAATGGAATGTCCATGAGAGCAGGGACTATATTGTATTTTTTGGAGTTTGAATATCCCCAGTGCCTGGTACACACTAGGTGTTTAATAAGTGTGTATTGAGTTGAAGTGAATTCAAAAGATACCCTAATAGAACCTCTCATTTCATTCCAAATAATAGACACCATATTCAAAACATAAAACATCAAAGCTCCTGCCTTTCTTGCCAGAGTTTAATCAGAATCCAAACCCACATATTTCCTTCACCAAAAGTTAAACTGGATTCTGATAACAAGATTAGTTGAGGGTATTATCCTTTCTAAACTGTAATTAATTTTTTTTTACTGTGCAAATCCCAGGCTCCAAATTTCTCAGGCAATTAACAGGGAAAGTGAAGTCTGCGTGTTCTGTTCACACTCCTTCAAAACCACTGAAGCTGAGAGAGAAAGCCCTGGAAGAAGCCAAGGGAGAAATTGCAGCTCACTCACTCCCACCCAAGGAGCACCAAAGAATTTTCTTTCTGCTCCATTTCAAGCTCCTTTCCAATACTGTCAGCCCCACAAAAACCCCATTCAGCTGGCAGTCTGTGGGCTTCGGAATACCCATGGCAAGGTTGCCTTCATGTTGGCATCTTTCTTGTTTGTCAACTCAGTTCTAATCTCCCTTTTTGTGACACAGCCCTTCACCATGGTGAGAGAGTGTTTACCTTGACTCAACTACTCTGGACTTTGGGGAACTGTAGCTTTGAATTTGAAGATATGCTAGCATCCATTATTCACAGCACCTGGAGTATAGGTGATTCTGCCTGGGGGATGGTAGCATTTGGATCTAGACATCTGTTACCTATAACAACACACATCTCATCCTAGGTGATGGAAAGGTGACAGATTTCTACAACCAACAGCTTTAAATTTCTTCTTCAGGCAAACAAAGAACACCCTTGGCTGTCTTTCACACAAATGGTTAGTTGTAGAAGGATCTCATGTAAGCAAAGAAAAGGAGATAGGAACTGATTGATGCCTCATCCTTAACTCTTCCTTTTTAACCTCAGGTGTTTCCTATAGGATGCAATTTCAGGTTTTCAAGTATAGATTTGTGGAGCTTTTATCTCACCTCCCAACAAGAATGCCTTAGTAATTTAAAATATCTCTATGTAAGTAGT
The DNA here is from genome assembly GCF_028583685.1 of Petaurus breviceps papuanus. NCBI lineage: Eukaryota > Metazoa > Chordata > Mammalia > Diprotodontia > Petauridae > Petaurus > Petaurus breviceps. Next base: position 1,406,673 of record NW_027187307.1, read on the forward strand.
TTGTCATTACTGTTTAATAGGTTTCAAAGGAGTTGACGGAAGCATTCGTATTAATCTCAAGGAGTTGAGGGAAGCATTCGTATTAATCTCATTAATAATAGGCCTTTGGGGATTAAAATGGACACTTTCCCACAAATTGCTCCCCATTTTTCAAGGTTGGATATCTTTCCTTTTTTATCTGAAGAGCCATCTGTCTACAGCAAAGAGAAGGGACATGCATCATGGGCATGGAAAATTTGTCTGCAGTAACACTGAGACCAGCTTTCTGCAGTGACTTTCTCCTGACCTTTACAAAGCCCAAAGTATACTTTGCTTCATCTCAGAGCTCATGCTCTGAATGTGAGAGGGCTTAGCTGCCCCAAAGCAGGCTGACAACTGCTCTCATTTCAGTGGTTCTTGAAGGGGTCATAATAATAACTGCTGACATTTATCTACTATTGGAAAGTTGGCAAAGCACTCTACATCTCATTTGAGCCTCTTGACAACCCTGGAAGGTATGTACTCTGCATATTGTCATTCTTTTTTTCTTTTTACAGATAAAATGGGCCTCAAAGAGTTTCAATGACTTGCCCAGAGTCACACAGCTAGTGGTAGCCAGCAGTGAGATTTGGAGTCTTCTTGACTCCAAGCCTAGTACTCAATGCATTGTACCACACTGCATCACCCAAAGCACAACCCTGTGAGGAACAGTACAAGTATCATTATTGCCATTTTGTGAAAGAGGAAAACATACTCAACAGGGGAAGTAGCCTCTCCAAAGTCCCACCTTCAACAAATAGCAAGTCATTTGGTTCTGAAGCTCAGGAGAAAAATGAGGGCTAAATACATAGCTCTAGGAATCATCCACAAAGAGACAATCATTACACACATGGAAGCTGATGATGTCACTGAGACAAAAAATGCCTAGGACAGAGGCCTGAGGAATACCCAGATAAGGGATTGAAACATGAATGAGGATCTGGGAAGGAGCAGTCAGACAGGTAGATTGGGTACCAAGATGAGAGCTAGTCATGATCTTTGGGGATCCTGCCTGTTAGCCAGTATGTTAGCCATTCTCCTGAGATTTCTGTTATCTGAAAATTTGACAATATGCTTCAGTCCTCCCACCCCATTTCCCCCCCGAATCATTGATGACCAGTCCTGGTTCAAACAGATTCCTGGGGCACTCTACTCAAAACCTCTAGGGTTGATTAAAAAAAAAAGACTCAACACTTTATTTAAATTATTCCAATATATTTCTTTAACTAAAATTTTTCTTTCACACTTGTCTAGTTCTTCTTTGTGTATTTTCATACTCTACAGACCCCAAGACAATGAACAGTCTGTCTCAGAACATACCTTTAGCACTGGTATTTATTATCTCTGTATCACAGCCATCCCTGCTGCTTAATTGTAGAACTGGTGCTATATAGAAAGGATAAAAAATATTCTCCCTTTTGGCTTTCTAAAATAAAGGTGCCCATGAAGAACTCAGGTTAAAAGCCCAGATGGTTGAGATGGCCCCGTGGAGTAGGTGGCTTTTGTCACTGGGAAATTTCACAGAACAGATGGGCTTTGAAGCGTTAGTTGTCTGGGGGAAGAAAGAGAGGTGTCCAAATCTCCATTTGTAGCCCCTCCCCGAATATCTTAAGCGGAAGAAGAATGTCCAACATCCAGAGGGATCCCAGGCAGCCTAGGTGACAAGGTGCTAGTCATGAATGTGGGAAGTGTGTGGGTAGGGAGGAAAGTAGAGAGAGACCTAAGGCACAATATGTACAGGACTCTGAGAGAAACAGCTCAAATCTGCTCACAAAAGTGGGAGACCTAGCATAAAGGACCTGCTCAGAGAAATAGAAATGAAATTTCTGAGCATCAAAGGTCATTCTTTGCATTCAACATTCACTTCAGACAAGTTCTATCCTGATTCTATGTATCAGCTCATCTTTGTTTTTTTTTTTTTAATAGAACCAAAACCTATTAGAATAGTCCATATGGTTCAATCTCTATCTGCTTCATGGAGACATTTTGAATAGATGTTAAGTATAATTGTTGAGGGGAAAGAAATTCAGTACCCCCTAAATAAAGCTCTGGGAAATGACATGATTAACACATCCTTGGGCTAACCAGACCATGAAGGGCTCCCAACCACCCTCCATAAAGATGCATATCTAACTCCACCTAGGTATGGTAGATAGAACACTGAGTCTGAGGTCAGGCAGACCTGAATTCAAATTGACTTCAAACACTTCCTAAGTGTGTGACCCTGGACCAATCACTTTGACCCCAGTCTGTCTTGGTTTCTTTATCTGTAAAACAGGGATAATAATAACATATATCTCCCAGAGTTGTTGTGAGGATCAAATGAGATAAGAATTATAAAGCATTTAGCAAAGTGTCTGGCATATAATAGGTGCCAAATATTTAAATGCTTGTTCTACTAGCAGAGCCAAGATGGCATACTAAAGGCAGGGACTGAATTCTCCACCAAACTCTTGCAAATACCTTTAAATAATGACTTTAAACAAATTCTAGAGTGGCAAAACTCATAAAAAGAGAGTGAAACAATTTTCCAGCACAAGACAACTTATAACATCAGCAAGAAAGGTCTGTTGTACCAGGGTGAGAGAGGAGCACAGTCCAGTGCAGACCATGCCAGTCTAGACTCAATCCCAGCAAACCAAGAGCAGACCTTGGGGCAACTGAATCAGTGGCAGCAGTGGTGCTTTCTAGAACTCTCATCCCAAGGGATTGTACAGTGTGTCAGAAGGAGATTTACAGGGGTCCCTTTGCTGGCACCAGAAGCAGGACTCTGTTGCATTGCCTATACTTGGATCTGGGTAACAATCCTGGCTCTTATTCCCAGTGTAAGAAGGAGCACTAACATAGCAGAACTTGTGGCCACAGGAGAGCAGGGACCCTGGTCACAATTCCAGGGTTGAAAAGAGTGCTTGTGGTCACTCACAAACCAGTGCACAGTGCAGGAGGGTAGTAAACACACCTCTCCCTAGATCATGCCACCTTGGAAGATCCAAAAATTTACAGGTCCACAGAATTACCTTTACAAACAGCTGCACAAAAAACCTGAAGCTTGGGACAGTGCCCAATCAACTTGGGAAGTAGAGAAGCTGGAAAATGAGCAAACAACAGAAAAATTTCTGACCATAGGAAGTTACTGTGATGACAAGGAAGATCAAGATGCATGCAGAAGAAGGCAACAAAGTCAAAATTCCTGCATCAAAAGCCTCAAAAAAATATGAGTTGGTCTCAGGCCATGGAAGAGCTCAAAAAAAAGGATTTTAAAAACCAAGTAAGAGAGGTAGAGGAAAAATTGAGAAATGAGAGTGATGCAATAAAGCAATGAAAAAAGAATCAACAACTTGGTAAAGGAGGAAAAATACTGAAGAAAATAACACCTTCAAAAACAGAATAGGCCAAATAGTAAAAGAGGCACAAAAATCCAATGAAAAGAAGCATGCCTTGAGAAGCAAAATTTGCCAAATGGAAAAAGATATACAAAAATTTACTGAAGAGAACTCCTTTAAAAAGTAGAATTCATCGAATGGAAAAGGATGTGCAGAAGCTCACTGAAGAAAGTAATTCCTTAAAAGTTAGAATTCGGCAAGTGGAAGCTGATGGCTTTATGAGACATCAAGAATCAATGAAACAAAATAAAAAGAATGAAAAAATGGAAGACGATGTGAAATATCTCATTGGAAAAACAACTGACCTGGAAAATAGATCCAGAAGAGATAATTTAAGAATTATTGGCTACCTGAAAGTCATAATCAAAAAAAGAACACAGATATCATCTTTCATGAAATTATCAAGGAAAACTACCCTGATATTATAGAACCAGAGGGTAAAATAGAAATTGAAAGAATCTACTGATCACCTCCTGAAAGAGATTACAAAATGAAAACTCCCAGGAATATGATAGCCAAGTTCCAGACCTCCCAGATCAATGAGAAAATACTCCAAAAAGCCAAAAAGAAATAATTCAGATATCATGAAGCCACAGTCAGGATAACACAAGATTTAGCAGCTTCTACATTAAAGATTGGAGGACTTAGAATATGATATTCCAGAGGGCAAAAGAGCTGGGATTAAAACCAAGAATCACCTACCCAAGCAAAACTGCATATAATCCTTCAGGAGAAAAATTAACATTCAATGAAATAGAGAACTTTCAAGCACTCCTGATAAAAATACCAGAGCTGAGTACAAAATTTGACTTTCAAATGCAAGATACAAAAGAAAAATAAAAAGGTAAACAGGAAAGAGAAATCATAAGGGATTTGATAAGGTTAAACTGTTTATATTCTTACATAGGAAAGTGATATTTATAGCTCCTAAAAAACTTTCTCATTATTAGGGCAGTTAGAAGGAGTATCCATAGGAAAAAAAGCAGAGATATGAGTTGAATGTGATGGTATGATCATCTAAAAAAAGCTAAGGGATGAGAAAGAAGAAGGCACTGGGAGAAGGGGAAAGGGAGAAGTAGAATGGGATAAATTGTCTGATATTAAAGAGGCTTGAAAGAGACTTTACAGTGGAAGGGGAAATGGGAGAAGTGGGGAGGAGAGCATATGAACTTTATTTTCATCAGAATTTGTTCAAAAAGGGAATAATATACACACTCAGTTAAGTGTAGAAATCTATCTTACCATACGGGTAAGTAGTAAGGAAAGGGAATAAGAGAAGGGGGGGGGGGCTGATAGAAAGGAGGGCAGTTTGAGGGACATAAAAGAAGCAAAGCATTTTTGAAATGTACAGAGTAAACAGGGAGAAAATAGGATGGAGGAAAATACATAGTTGGTAATAATTTTTGTGGGGAAAAACATTTTTACAATGAATTTCTTTGATAGAGACTTCATTTCTCAAACACAGAGAAAACCGAGTCAAATGTATAGAAATAAAAGCCATTCCTCAATTGATAAATGGTCAGAGGATATAAACAGGCAGTTTTTAGACAAAGTAATCAAAGATATCTATGGTCATTTGAAAAATGCTCTAAATCATTATCGATGAGAGAAATGCAAATTAAAACCACCTCACACCTGTCAGATTGACTAATATTACAGAAAAGGAAAATGGCAAATGTTGGAGGGGATGTGGGAAAATGAAACACTAAAGTACTATTGGTGAAGTTGTATTCCGATTCAACCATTCTGGAGAGCAATTTGGAACTATGCCCAAAGGGCTATAAAACCATGCATATACTTTGACCAAGCAATGATACTACTAGATCTGTATCCCCAAAAAGATAAAAAAAACCCAAAAAAGAAAAGGACTTATGTGTACAAAAATATTTATAGCAGCTCTTTTAGTGGTGGCAAAGAATTGGAAATTCACGGTATGTCCATCAGTTGGGGAATGGCTGAACAAGTTGTTGTATGTGATTGTGATGGCATGCTATTGTGCTTTAAGAAATGATGGATATGATGCTCTCAGAAAAACATGGAAAGACTTACATGAAATGATGCAAAGTGAAATGAACAGAACTAGGAGAGCATTGTACACAGTAACAGCAATATTGTATGATTATCTACTATGAATTGCTTAGCTATTTTCAGCAATACAATAATCCAAGACAATTCTGTAGGACTTATGATGAAAGGTCCTGTGTGTCTCCAGAGAAAGAACTGGTAGAGCCTGAATGTAGATCAAAAATACTTTTTTAAAATTTTCTTGGTTTTTTAAAATTTGTCTGTATTTTCTTTGACAGAATGACTTAAATGAAAATGTGTTTTGCATGACTACACACGTATAACCTGTGTCAAATTGCTTGCCTTCTCAATGATGGGGAGGGGGAAGGGGAAGGAGGGAGAGAATTTGGAACTCAAAATTCTGGGGGAGAAGAATGTTAAAATTGGTTTTACATGTAATTGTGAAAAAAATAAATATTAAATAGGATTAAAAAAAATAAACGCTTGTTCCCTTACAGAACAACAGCATTTCTTGTTCTACTCTCTAAATATGTCTGGGAGACAGTATGATACAGGGGAAAGTCAGGTGGCCTGGGTTTGACTCCTGGTTCAGCCCCTGATTATCTGCATGGCCTTAGATATGCTTAGAATTTCTTAGCTAAAGGACGCTATATGACAATCTCTGAAATTTTCAGAAGGGTGAACACTCTAATTTTCTTTTACCCCTAAGTGTTCTCTCATCTCTTAGAAGTTGAAGTCGCACTGAATAATTGATCTTTGTATGCAGACACTTTTTGACCAGGAGAATTAATTCTTCTTTTTAGACCTTCTTAGAATATTTGATCTGTGTGTACTTGTTTATGCTGCTGAAGATAATGTACTTAGATTCTCAAGTAGAATTATCTGACAAGCGAATTAATTTGAGTGATTAAACTTCTCCCTTTCAGCCATCTGCCAAGATCTGTCACAACCAGTTAAGAGACTAGGAACAAGACCACATTCAGCCATCTCAGTTTTCCCATCCTATGGTTTCTATCCATTCTCCCATCCCAGGGGCTCATCCTGATGGGGAAGAAATGAGTATTATTTGATGTATTTTTAAAATGTCTATAGGGTTTTCAAAACTGTTGAAGCATTAATTACTATTAATGTTCAATAAAGGTTTAATAAAGGTTTTACAAAATATCTCACAGAGTTGATGGACCCAATTAGAGCATCCCATTAGATGATCTCTGGCAGGGTCCCATCCCCTCTGATAGGGGTATGCTTAAGGGGAGAGGAGAAGGTTCAGAAGGTGTCTTCAAGACCCATATTCATCACTGCTACAACTCTTCTCTTAAGTAGTCTCTGTGTCTCCAAATTTGAACATCTTATAGAATGGCTTGGTATAATAACCTTCTTATGGGTTGCAGAGACAAGTGGGGAAAGCTCTCCAGAATACTGAACCATGAAAGGGTATCTCCCTGTGCTCAGCCCAGGCCTTGACATTGAAGAAGGCTTGAGCTGAAGAGCTGTAAGCCAAGTCCCAAGGAAGCTCAAAGTGCCAGGATCCAGCTCTCTTCAGAGTCCCTAGTTCTTTTGCTGCTTGTTTCCTAAATTAAGGCAGTTGCTTTTTTTTTACTAGTCCCTCTTTCTTCCCGGTTACTCTGGCCAGTAGGACAACATGCTGGGAGATGTCTCTTTGCTGAAAGTCCTGGCTTTGAAAAATGAACACTGGCTACTTTTATGGGCTTAAGCCTGGATATGACCTTGAAAGTATCTAGTCATCTTCAGAGGTTGAAACTGAGGCTAAGACAGTCAAAGGTATTTGTCTTTGGGAATAACGGGCAGCACTAGATTCAAACCCAGTCTTCTGCATGCCAATGCAGGCTTCATGCTACTATATTATGGTACCTCTTGCTGATATCAGTTTCTGAAGCAATTTCACAATTTCGAGGTAGGGAGAACAATGCCCTTTCCTTTGTTAGAGATACTAGAGTTTCTTTTTTTGCCAGAAAAAAAGATAAATGAGAGTAAACAATCTGCCTCTTTCTCTTATCCCATAAATAAGAATATTATCTGGTGGCTTCTGTTGTATAGTGAGTATAGAATGAAACTGAGATGAGAATCTTGAAAACCCTACCAGGATGGTATGTGTTCAGGAAGTAGAAAAATGTGACCTTGAAAAGGCTGGATGCAGTCCTCTGCATTCAGAGATTTCAGCATCGTGGCTTTTCCCTTCCCCTTCTCCTGTGGCAGGGCTTCTAAACCCTCTGAGAAGGTCCTTGGGAGGAGCTGTGGTCCCGAAATTTCTCTCCCTATAGCCAACTGGATGGCAGACTCTTAGATGCCATGGACCCCTTTCTCAAAGCCTGTGTACGCTAGTCAGACCTACCAGAGCTTGTAGTTCCTTGGCAGAGCCCTTGAGGACTCAGGGTTGCCACCACAGAGAGCTCAGTTTTCATGAAATCCTCCGAGCTGGACTAGGCCCATGGGCTATTTGCAGGAGAAGGAGTGTCACCCAGTAGAAAGAGAACTGGTTTTGGATTCAAATCCTGCCTGCTACTTACATCCATGTGACCTTGGGCAAATCACTTCCCTGGGTCCTAGTTGCTCCATCTCTCAAATTAAGGTGTTGTACTGAAGGCCCTTCCAGTTCTAGAGTTCTGATACTCTCATCCCTCTTTATCTTCTGGAGTCCAACAGCTCATACTCATGGAGCCATTTGCAAAAGACTACAGGAGCATACAATGGACTGTCTAGAACAAGGATTCAGAAATGTTTCTTGTGTCACAGATCTCTTTGGCAGCACCACAAAGAAGACCATTCCTTGGGTTCCTAAGGGTATAAAATAAAATGCACAGGGTTACAAAGGAAACCAATGATATTCAAATATGTTTCTTTCTATCTATCTATCTATCTATCTATCTATCTATCTATCTATCTATCTATCTATCTCTCTCTCTCTCTCTATCTATCCACACACACACACACACACACACATACACATGAAATTCATAGACCCCCAGGTTAAGAATCATTGATTTACAGGGTCCAAGATCTGTAGCTGGCAGGGTCCTCTTGTCCATTGTCTTCATTTTACAGATGAGGCCCAGGAAAGTAAAGTGACTTAGCCAAAGTCACACAGGGAAAGTAACGGTCAGAGGTAGACCCGCTGACATCATCCTTCTTGCCCTAGGACCACAGTGTTTACTTTTATAATTGGGTCATTAGGGGCTGGGTGAATCAGGGACCCTGGAGAGATTTTCCAGGAGCAGCAGCCACAGCCAGCCCAAAGCAGTGAGGCCCTCACTGCCTGCCCTTTGTCATGGCACTGACAGCTGAATCAATATCATCTTGGGGTTCTCCAAAGTGGCCACTCAGCACGTGACAGTCAGCTTGAAGTTAGTGCTTTCTTTGATGATGGAGGCTGTTTCTGATCTGAATGTGGCCCATACTCCATTGAACATTATAGTTAAATAGCATTACAATCATCTTGAAATAACGCTCTATCAGAGGGAAGTTTGTAGATGACAATGCTATTCCTCACAGCTATTTATTACCTTGTCCTTGGGGACTGGCACCAGCCTCCCTCCCACTGGGGATAGAGTTTCCCAAGATGAAGTGCTGGAGTCACAAAAGGGTTATTTCCTAGAATGGCTTCCCATTTGTCATCCATTGGATTCAGAAGCCAGAGCAAGCCTCGGCCATTTTTTACATTACCCTTTCGAATGTGTTCATTTCTTCACAGTTTTATGGGGAAGGTAAAATGTCAGATACGTTCCAGCCTCCTGCAGTGCCGAGCAGAGCAGACTGCTTCCTGATCAGCCGGCTGAATTCTGTGGATGGAGATGACTTCCTGAGGCCTTGGTCAGGCTCCTATGCAGAGGTGGATTGCCTCCTCTTTCCCCTCTACTGCAGCTGGAGAGTCTACATGAAGGAAATTCAGTATTTATCTTGCATTGCCTTGGTCTTGAATTATTGTCCCCCATAGCCCACACCTACCCTGACCTCCTCTAGATTTATTTACATTATGTGATGTTTTGGTTCCATTCAAAATCAAAGCTCCCACTTAGATGAGTGCCATAGTATGTCTGAGCTAGAAGGGACCTCAGAGATCATTTCACCCAAGTCTCCCACCTTTAGAGAGAGGGAAACTCCAATCCAGAGATGATGGCTGAATTTGTCCAAGATCACACAGTGGTTTATATAGGACTAGAACTCCTAACTCCTAGTAAGATCTCTGCTCTTTGAACAGTCATAACTAGGAAATTCAGATTGAGAGGTTAAACCACATGCTCAGGGTCCTGTAGCCAATCAGTATCTGGGGTAGGATTTGAACTCTCGACTTCCTGATTCTGAATTCAATACTGTACCATGCTGCCTAGCTGCTCCATAATTATTGAGAATAAATACTGAAAATCAGAAGCTCTCTGCTGGTAGGTTCCACCCAGTTGAGCTCTGTGACTGGGCCTCCTACTCTCATCTCCCTCCTTCCCCTGAATCATCCTCTCCAGTGGTGATCTCACCATGCCAGAGACCTCTCTCTCTCACACAGTTTTCCAGCCCCCGACTGAATTTGCAAGCAGGTTTCATGCCCTGCTAGGAAAACTCATTAGTTACGGTGCTGTCTTTTAGCAAAAACATTTTGGTATCTGAATCGAATATCGATGGCATCCAGTCAGGCAAGTGGACCTTGTATTCCAGACACATCTCTCCAGTGGCTGTCAGAGTCTGAGATAATCTTAAGAACTTGGAGAGAAAAGAAACACCAAAGCTCCCCTTCTTGTGAATATACATTCTCCCAACTGTTTGCTTCCTCTTTTTCAGCCCTGTGTGTATGCAGACTCCTAATTGGAGTGTTAGAAGGGTCCAGAGAACTGTGTGTGTGTGTGTGTGTGTGTGTTTTAGTGGAACCAAACAATGGAAGGCCTCTTTTCACCCTCCCTAATCCAGAGAACTTCTTGTTTGAGTAGTACTCCATAATGAGAGGGAGTGGCTAGGACTAAAGATATAGGGGCCCCCAACATATGATCCCCAGCTTAGGACAATGCCAGAAGTGTCTCTTCCCCCCAGCCCTATACCTTGTCCCCCATGGCCAAACATCTCAGCCACCAAAGCCTGGGATGGCCTCCCAACTTCCTGAAGTGTGCAACAAAGTCAGGGCTGCAAGCCAGGGAAGACTGTGACCAGGTAACAAGGCTTACAGCCCTGCCCCGGCACAGCCTGGGGCTCTTCCCAGCAGGGTTAGTGTTAGGGGAAGGGATAGCCCATGAGTTGCCCACGGGAGCCATAGGAGTGACCATGGTTGCTTCTATGTGCCTTGCTGTGTGTATAATCTTTAAGAAGAATGTGTGTACATCTGGATCTGGCAGGCAGAGGGTGATGTAACCCTTAGTAGGCCTGTTTCTTGAATGTGAATCTGTGCATATTCCTCCCTCCCCCGAGTCTGCCTCATATGTCTCAGCCTAGTGTACCCAGTGAACTCCAAACACCAACAGGGCCTGGTGAAGTGACCTAATGATGGACTAGTTGGCCCCTAGAATCTGAGAGGCTCACAACCAGGTTAGCAATGTGGGCAGGAATAATATGACTAAAAGAACTTTGTAGACCATGTGGGTGGGGCAGCTGGGTTGTTTTTCCTTCATTCTTAAAGAGGACCGTGCCATTGGGAAGGTGATGCCATATCTTACAAATGAATTGGATTCAAGTCACCAGCCTCACTCTCTTCTCTGGAGTCATGTTGATCCAGTGGCCAGATATAGATCAGGACAGCTGGAGATGGCCCTGGAGGCAGTGGGAGGCATTGGCCTTTTTAAGCTGAGCTCTTTCCCCAGGTCTCAGTTTGTTGGAGGCAAGGAGCTGCTGGGTAGCCCTGCAGTGGCTAGAGCCCTGGGCCTGGAGTCAGGAAGACTCTTCTTCCTAAGTTCAAATCCATGGACTGCCTCAGTTTCCTCATCTGTACAATGGGCTGGAGAAGGAAATGACAAACAACTCTAGTATCTTTGCCAAAATGGGGTCATGGAGAGTTGGGTATGACTGAAATGACTCAGTAAACAGCAGCAACAACAGACCATGTAACAAGTTATAGAGAGACCATTCTCTCCCACATTTGGTGGCTCTTTGAAATATTAAAGAAGGAATAACTGGAAAGCTAAACAGTGTGGTAGGTTGGGTTGATAGCCATGTACAGGCTTACCATGAGGCTACCTATATGTATGTGTATGAAAATGTAGGTGAGAGTCTGGGAGCCATGCTGGCTTCTCAACTGGCCATTTTCACCTCTCCTCCCATCACTGGGCTGCTCCCAAGCTCTATTTCTATGTAAGAGCACTTGCCAAAACGTTTAAATGCCCTAGAGCTATGGTGTGGAAGCAAAAGAGAAACTGGACCATTGGAAAGCCATGGTGCCCTCTGATCAATTGTAAGCTGGTATAAGTCTAGTGTATTTTGCTAGGGAGAAAAGAAGTGACTGATCGTGGTCCTTTCCATGTTCTGAGAGGTAGAGTATCCAGGACTCAGTTGGGTTAGGCACACTGGGCTCCATCATGGCCAGACCTCATCCAGAGTATTGTGTTTAGTTCCTATGACACAGATTCAAAGCTCTTCCCCACCCTATCAACTAGGGAATGGCTGAACAAGTTGTGGTGAGTGAATGTAATGGAATACTCTTGTGTTATAAGAAATGAGGAGCAGATGGACTCCATAATAACCTGGAGAGACTTGTATAAACTGATGCTGAGTGAGGAGAGCAGGACCAGGAGAATTCTGTACATAATCACAGACACAATGTATGCGTGATGACCAACTTTGACAGACCGGGCTCCTCTCAGCAATGCAACACTATAAGACAACTCCAAAAGACTCAGGATGGAGAGAGATGCCCACATCCAGAGGAAGAGCTGCAGACTCCAAATGTAGAGTGTAGTTCGCTTCTTTTTCTTGTTCTATTTCCTCTTTCCCAGGGATCAGTCCATCAGTTACAATCCTTCTTTACAACCTGACTAATGATCACTGTGAAGATATTTGTCGATCCTGTATTTGAGTGCGTGCTGCCATGACAGGGGAGGGGAGGGAGAGGGAGAACATTTGACACTCAAGGGACTGTGGAACCAAATGTTGTAAAGTAAAAGTAAATAAACAATTTAATTTAAAAAAAGAAGATAAGGATAGATGATCCCTAAGGTCTTTCCCATGTCTAAATCCTCTCATCCCATGACATCCAAGCTCATACCTGGGGAAATCAGCAAGAAAAAGAGGAAGTAGATGGCAATAGATAATAATACCAAGTTAGGCCTTATGCATAGTAGTAGTGATAATAATAACTAGCAGTTATATAGAGCTTTAAGGTTTGCAAAGTACTTTACAAATATCTCATTTGATCCTCGCAACAATGCTGTGAGGTAAATACTCTTACTATACCCATTTTACAGAAGAGGAAACTGAGCAAAGGTTAAGTGACTTGCCCTGGGCCACACAGCTGGGAAGCATCTGAATCTGGAGATAAACTCAGCCTTTCCTGCCTCCAGGTCCAGCATTGTATCCACTGCACCACCTGGCTCTCTCTATTAAACACTTACTGCATAAATCTTTCTTGAATTGATATATATTGAATGACATTTCAAGGTTACAAGGCAAAGGGATAATACTTTTTATGTCAGGCATCTTCCAGAATATGGTAGAACCAGTTCATATTCCTCCCAACTTCCTAGACTTGCTGGTGAGCTTCATTCTGTCCTAAGGTCAGTCATGTGCACAATGATGACCTGAGGCTCAGGGAGATGCAGAATCCCTGGAGAGGCTGAAGGTCATAGAATCTCACAGAATTGGAAATGTATTCTGTGGCCATCTGCTCCAACCTGAATTCTTACTCTTACCATTCTACAACGGGCTCAACAGTTGGTCCTCTAGCCTTTACTTGGACATCTCCAATGAGGACAAGTAAGAAGTACCTCCCAGGGCAGCAAGGTCCAACCTTGAGATTTGTCCTGATTAAGGATACCCTCTCCTGGACCATTATTTCAGGGAAGCCCCAGCCATGCTTACATCACTCTCTACTTTCTGGCCATCTCCTCTACAGCCTCACCAACCTTCTTGTCACCTTTCCTCTCCCCTCCTCCTCCCAGTTCTAGAATCCTGAAACCAGGAATCATAATCAGATCAACTCTGCCATTGTTCCTGGATGGGGTGTGCTGATCTACCACTGTGTGAATCCACTCATCATCCTTTCTGCACCAAAGTGCCCCTTCCTAGGCACCATTCCTTGTATGTGTGCTGTCTTCCTCATTGCTTCTTGAGGGCAAGGACTATATTTGCTTTCATATTTATATCCCTAGGACCTTGCTCAGTGCTCAGCACATATTAAGGAAACAATAAAATCTTTTCTCATTCATTCATGTATCTGTCATACCCATCCCTTTCTTTCTTCTCTCCACTCTCACTCAGGCCCTCAGCATATCTTGCCTGGACCATTGTAATAGCTTCTTAATTGGCCTCCCTCCTCACCAATACCTTCTTTCCCCGGTTCCCAGGTTGATATTCCAAAAGCATAGGTACAACCATGTCACATTATTGCCCAAGTGACTTCAGTGGCTTCCCGTTGCCCCTAAAACAAAATGTACATTCTTCTGTTGGGCATTTCAAACCCTTCACAGTCTGGCTCTACCCAATTTTTCTAGGCTACTTAGACATTACTTTCCCAATGTACCCTCTGCTCAATGTCAATCTGACCATTTTGCTATTTCTTGTACATGACAATCCCTCGCCTGCCTCCATGACTTTGCACAGGCTATACCTCTCACCTGGAATGTCCTTCCTCCTTACCTTTGGCTCTGAGAACCCCTTGTTATTTTCAAGGCTCTATTCACTTACTACATCCCACAGCTATTATCACTTACTACCTCCCATAGCTATTACTACCTCCCCCAGAACCCACTTTGTATATATTTTCCATTCAACTCATTTGTCTGCATTTTGTTTTCCCAACCCCCCATGCCTGCTCTATCTGCCCCCATACCCTCTCCATGTCCCCCCATGCCCTCTTCATTTCTTTTCTCTCCCTATGTAGGTTTCCTGAGGGTAGAGACTAGTTCCTTTTACCACTCTAGCCCTTACCACAGTGCCAGGCGCATAGTGGCAGCTTAACAAAAGCCCATGGAATTGTTTCCTGCTCCTTCCCTACACTCCCTGAGGCTTTTTAGACAAACAAGGCAACAAAGCAGTGTCTGAACTGTCCTTTCATCTGGTTGTCTGACACCAGCCCTGGCAGTCTCTGGAGCAAGGTCCTGAAATGGGTCCAGAAAGAGTCTTCAATGAGGTTTGGAAGAAGAAGGCTGCCGAGCCTGCAGGCATCTCTTAGGTAAGCAGAGCCCCATCTGTATTCCTGATGTGTCCTGGGCCAACTGTTTATCTATTGACTTGACTGCAGTGGCTTTTTTTTTTCTATTTTTACTTACAGGCTTGAAACTGGGAACAAAAGAATTGGAGAGAAGGATGTGTAAACAAATAACCATCTGAGCATCTTCCTGGCCCGGCATTTAAGCTGTACCATCTTTTTAAAAAATTTTTCTAAATTAATTTGTTTGTTTCCTTTTAGTTTACAGGATTCAATTCCACAATTCCTTGAGTTTCACATTTTGTCCCCCTCCCACCCACCATGGCAGCATACAGTCAAGTATAGGATCTGTAAATACTTTCACATTATACATTAGTCAGGTTATAAAGACGGATTGTATCAGATGGAATGAAAAATGGTAAAGAAGACATAAAACCAAATAAGAAAAGGAAAAAGATCCGGTATTTTGCTTCCATCTGGATATAAACTCAGTTCTTTCTATTTCTTTCTCTGGATGTAGATATTTCTCTCCATCATGAGTCTTTTGGGATTGACCTATATCACTGCATTGCTGAGAAGAGTCCAGTCTACCAAGTTGGTCATCGCACATACATTGTGTCTGTAATTGTGTACAAATTCCTCCTGGTTCTACTCTTCTCACTCAGCATCAGTTCGTATAAGCCTCTCCAGGTAAATTTGAAGTCCATCTGCTCCTCATTTCTTATAGCACAATAGTATTCTGTAACATGAATATACCACAAATTGTTCAGCCATTCCCCAGTTGATGGGCAACCCCTTAATTTCCAATTCTTTGCAACCACAAAAAGAGCTGCTATAAACATTTTTGTACATATGGGACTTCCTCCCACTTCTATAATCTCTTTGGGATATAACCCTAGGAGTGGTATTGCTGGGTCAAAGGATATGGAAGTATTTATAGCCCTTTGGGCATAATTCCAGATTGCTCTCCAGAAAGGCTGGATCAGTTCACAACTCCACCAGCAATGCATTAGTGTTCCAATTTGCCCACATCCTCTCCAGCATTTATCATTTTCCTGTTTTGTCATCTTAGCCAATCTGACTGGTAAAATGTGGTACCTCAGAGTTGTTTTGATTTGCATTTCCCTAATCAATAGTGATTTAGAATATTTCTTCATGTGCTTATAGATATCTTTAATTTCTTTCTCTGAAAATTGCCTGTTCATATCTTTGACCATTTATCAATTGGGGAATGACTTGTATTCTTATAAATTTGACTCAATTCTCTGTATATTTTAGAAATGAGTCCTTTATCAGAGAAATAGGTTGTACACATTCTTTCCTAATTTCCCACCTCCCTCTTAATCTTTGTTACATTGGCTTTGTTTGTACAGAAGCTTTTCAATTTCATGTAGTCAGAATTATCCATTTTACATTTTATAATGTTCTCTAATTCTTATTTAGTCATAAAGTCTTTCCCTCTCCACAAATCTGACAGGTAAACTATTCTTTGTTTTATGAGACTGCTTACAGTATCAACCTTTATACCTAGATCATGCACCCATTTAGACTTGATTTTGGTATATGGTGTTAGATAATGGTCTATGCCCATTTTCTGCCATACTATATTCCAGTTTTCCCAGCTGTTTTTGTCAAATAGTGAGTTCTTATCCCGAAAACCAGGGTCTTGGGGTTTATCAAACAATAGATTACTATAGTCGTTGACTTCTGAACCTCGTGTGCCTAATCTATTCCATTGATCCACTCCTCTATTGCTCAGCCAGTACCAAGTAGTTTTGATGACTGCTGCTTTAGAATACAGATTGAAATCTGGGATAGCTAGTCCACCTTCCCTAGCATTTCTTTTCATTAATTCCCTTGATATTCTGGACTGTTTATTCTTCCAAATGAATTTTGTTACTATTTTTTCTAGCTCTATAAAGTAGTTTTTTGGTAAATTAATTGGTATGGCATTCAATATATAATTTAATTTAGGTAAAATTGTCATTTTTATTATATTAACTCAACCCAGCCATGAGCAATTAATATTTTTCCGATTAGTTAGATCTGACTTTATTTGTGTGAAAAAGTATTTTGTAGTTGTGGTCATATAGGTCCTGGGGTTGTTTTGGCAGGTAGATTCGCAAATATTTTATAATGTCTACTGTAACTTTAAATGGGATTTCTCTTTCTATCACTTGCTGTTGAATTTCATTGGAAATATATAGGAATGCTGAGGATTTGTGTGGGTTTATTTTATACCCTGCAACTTTGCCAAATTTATTTATTGTCTCAAGTAGTTTTTTACTTGATTCTCTAAGTATATCATCATACCATCTGCAAAGAGTGATAGCTTGGTCTCTTCTTTGCCTAATTTGATTCCTTTGATTTATTTTTCTTCTCTAATTGCTACTGCTAACATCTCTAGTACCAGATTGAATAAGAGGGGTGATAGTGGACACCCTTATTTCACCCCTGATCTTATGGGAAATGCTTCTAGCTTCTCCCCATTACATATAATACTTGCTGATGGCTTTAAATAGATGCTACCTATTATTTTAAGGAAGGCTCCTTCCTTACTTTCTAATATTTTTAATAGGAATGGATGTTTTATTTTGTCAAAAGCCTTTTCTGCATCTATTGAGATGATTATGTGGTTTCTGCTAGTTTTATTGTTGATATGATCAATTATACTGATGGTTTTCCTAATATTAAAGCATACTTGCATTCCTGGAGTAAATCCTACCTGATCAAAGTGTATTATTCTTGAGATAAATTGCTGTAGTCTTTTTGCTAGTATTTTATTTAGAATTTTTGCATCTATATTCATGGAGGAGATTGGTCTATAATTTTCTTTCTCTTTTTTATCTCTTCCTGATTTAGGTATCAGTACCATATTTGTGTCATAATAGGAATTTGGTAGGACTCCTTCTTCACTAATTTTCCCAAATAGTTTGTAGAGTATTGGAATCAATTGTTCTTTAAATGTTTGATAGAATTCACTAGTAAATCCATCTGGCCCTGGAGATTTTTTCCTAGGGAGTTGACTGATGGCTTGTTCAATTTCTTTTTCTGAGATGAGGTTATTTAAAGTAATTTACTCCCTTTTCAGTTAATCTGGGCAACTTGTATTTTTGTAAATATTCATCCATTTCCCTAAGATTGACAAATTTATGTGCATAAAATTGAGAAAAATAATTCCTAATTATTGTTTTGATTTCCTCTTCATTGGAGGTAGATTCACCCTCTTCATTTTTGATACTCATAATTTGGTTTTCTTCTTTCTTTTTTTATCATTTTGACTAAGGGTCTATAAATTTTGTTGGTTTATTCACAAAACCAGCTCTTAGTTTTATTTATTAATTCAATAATTTTCCTAATTTCAATTTTATTAATCTCTCCTTTGGTTTTCAATATTTCCAATTTAGTATTTAATTGGGGATTTTTAATTTGTTCTTTTTCTAGGTTTTTCAATTGCATGCCCAATATGTTGACCTCCCTTTTCTCTAATTTAATCGTGTATGCACTCAGGGATATAAAACTTCCCCTAAGAACTGCCTTTAATGCATCCCACAAATTTTGATATGTTGTCTCATTATTATCATTCTCTTGAATGAAATTACTGATTGTTTCTATAATTTCTTGTTTGACCCACTCATTCTTTAGGATTAAATTGTTTAATTTCCAATTAATTTTTGGACTGTCTTTCCATGGCCCTTTATTGCATATAATTTTTATTGCATCATGATGTGTGAAGGATGCATTTAATATTTCTGCCTTACTGCATAGAATTGTGAGGTTATTTTATGCCCTAGAATGTGGTCACTTTTTGAGTATGTGCCATTAACCACTGAGAAGAAAGTATATTCCTTTTTATCCCCATTCAGTTTTCTCCAGAGATCTATCATACCTATCCTCTCTAAAATCCTGTCCAACTCTTTAACTTCTTTCTTGTTTATTTTAAGGTTAGATTTATCAAGTTCAGAGAGGGGGAGATTAAGGTCTCCCACTAGTATAGTTTTGCTGTTCCTTCATCTAATTCCTTTACCTTCTCCTCTAGGAATTTAGATGCTATACCACTTGGTGCATATATGTTAAGTAATGATATTGCTTCATTCTCGATGGTGCCTTTTAACAGGATATAGTTTCCTTCCTTATCTCTTTTAATTAGATCAATTTTGCTTTCGACTTATCTGAGATAAGGATTGCTACCCCTGCTTTTTTTACTTTAGCTGAGGCATGATATATTTTACTCCAGCCTTTTACCTTTACCCTGTATGTATCCCTCTTTTTCAGATGTGTTTCTTGTAAACAGCATATTGTAGGATTATGATTTCTAATCCATTCTGCTATCCATCTCCATTTTATGGGAGAGTTCATTCCATTCACATTTACAGTTATGATTGTTATCTGTTTCTTTTCCTCCATAGTATTCCCACCCCTGTTAATCTTCATATTTTCCCCCCTACTCCCTCCCCCCTTAATAGTTTTCCTTTTGACCACTGCCTCCCTCAGTATTCCCTTATCAGCCCCCCTCTCTTTATCTCCCCTTTCCCCTTCTTCCCTCCCTACTAACCACCCCCCCCCCACCTTTCGAAGCGCTTTCCCCCTCCTACTGCATGTAGGATATTTTTATACTTAATGAAGTATGTTATTTCTTCTTCGCATGAAGAGTGACAGGAACAAATCTCATGCAAAGCTCCTCTGCCTCCCCTCTTTCCCTCTGAAATGATACTTTTTGCATTTCTTCTCCATAGAGTCATATGCTTAACTGGTTGTTATTCCCTCCTTGCACCAGAACCAGTGAGGGAAAAGCTCATATGATTCCCATTCCTCTTCCCTCTTTTCCTCTGCTATATAGTTTTTATGCCTCTTTGTGTGGCATAATTTACCCTTTTCCACTCCATTCATTCCTCTTCTTCCATTGCAGTCCCTTTGTAGCCCTTAAAAATATTTTTTTATCATCATTTTTGTGTATTTTATACTCATACCCTCTAGTTGTCTATAAGCAGTTTGCTCTTATCAAATACCAGTGTGTGTGTGTGTGTGTGTGTGTGTGTGTTTTCCTTGTTTACCTTTCTACGTCACTGTTGCATCTCATAATTGGAGGTTGAATTTTCCATTAAGTTCTGGATTTTTTTATCAAGAAGGTCTGGAACTCTGTTATATCGTTGAATGACCATCTCTTTGCCTGGAAGAACATGCTCAGTCTCACTGGGTAGGTTATCCTTGGTTGTAACCCGAGCTCTTTTGCCTTCCAGAAAATTGTATTCCACTGCCTCTGATCTTTCAGTGCAGAGGCTGCCAAATCCTGTGAGATCCTCACTGTGGACCCTCGATATTTCAATTGTTTCTTTCTGGCTGCTTGAAGTATTTTCTCTTTTATCTGGTAGTTCTGGAGTTTGGCCACAACATTTCGAGGACTTTTCAGTTTGGGATCTCTTTCAGTAGGTGTCCGGTGGATTCTCTCGATTTCTATTTTACCCTCAGGTTCTAGTATCTCAGGGCAGTTTTCCTTAACGAGCTCTTAGACAATGTTGTCCAGGCTCATTTTTTCATCATGATTGTCTGGTAGGCCTATGATTCTTAGATTATCTCTCCTGAATCTGTTTTCCAGGTCAGTTATTTTTTATTCGAGGTATTTTACCTCTTTTTCTAATTTTTCATTCTTGTTGTTTTGTTTGACTAATTCTTGGTTCCTCATAGAGTTATTTGTTTCAATTTGGTTGATTCCAGTTTTTAGCAAATCATTTTCCTTGGTTAATTTTTGGAGCTCCTTTTCCATATCTTATACTTTTCTTTTTAGAGAGATGTTTTCTTCATTATAAAGTTTTTTCTTATTCTGTTATTTTGGTTTTGAGAGAATAATTGATTTTGTCTTCTATCTCTCTCATTTTGTTTTCAAAGTTCTTTTTGATCTCATCTAGGAGAGCCTTCTGTGCTTGGGACCCATTCCCTGTTGATGTTTCAGCTGTGGGTGTAGAATCCACATTGTCTCCCTCTGAGTTTGGTTCCTCCCTCTGAGGATAGTAGGACTCCAGAGTCTTTGTCTTTGTAGCCTGCTTTACCCACTTTGAGGCAGGGCCCTAGCCACGCCCTTCCTCTAGGGATCCCAAGCCTTTACTGTAGAGGGTTTTGCCCTGGGGCAAGAGTTACTATGTTTCCAGGGTCAGAGGGGGAGTTCGGAACAGTTGAGGTTCACTCTGTCATCCTGGTCTTTGGAGGTCCTGATAGGGGCTTTTTTTTTTTAATTTCTGGGCTATGAAGTGGTAGCCCCAGGAGTATTTGCTGTCCAGGACAGGGGCCCCTGTATTTGCTTCTTACCTTGCTCTTTCCAGTTCCAGCCCTTTGGTAATAGGCCTGGTAGTTACTCTTGTGGTTGGTGGGAAGACTTGCCCTCAGAGTTGATCAGGCCCCTTCCAGGCTTGCCTCTGCATCTCTAAGCTGTCCCATCTTGTTGCCCAGGTAGGTATGTATAACCAGGGCGAAGGAGCCCTAAGAATCCTGATGATGAAAATGATGCGAAGGAAGATGGGAGCTGCCAGATGACACCCAGCGCTCTGTGCTGGCTGGGGTGGAGCAGAGTCCAGAAGTGAGTTTTAATCCCCCCTCCACCCTGGAGGAGCAGTATGACCTCAGGCAGTCACTTCCCTTTTGTGTGCCTTGGCAATCCCTGGGAGGTATGGCCTCAGCCTTAGGCAAACTTCAGAAGGCCTGGATAGAGCCAGTTCTGCCTTCAGGAGCCCCCACAGGCCACGGATAGGGAGGATCCCAGACACATCTGCCCATTCCAGCCAAACCACTCTCTCTCCATGATCTCCCTTTACCTTCTTCAGCCCCGCTAGCTAGTAAGTGGCAGGTCTGGGACTCTGGAGGCCAAGCCTTGTGGCTCCTGGGACACTGTTTTTGCCATGTAGGAAGAATAAACTATCAACAGAAATTGCATTTCCGTGCAGTTCAATTCAGGAGGCACACACGTGCCAGCAGAGCTGTAACTAGGATAAAGTCACTAATGTAGGGGACAGTGACAGCAACGAAGAGGTGGAAACAACAGCACCTGTCAAGCACTCAGGCAGACTCTTCACTGGACCAACCCACCAATTTAGCATCTCTGGCTAAGTGGACTTGCCCCAGGTGCACAAATGTCTAGTCATGCCCCTGCCTTTTAGGAGCTTGATCCTATGCCCCCTGAAAGAATTGTGTCACCGCTTCCCAATGATGAATTGTTGGGTCAAATGCAGGCAACACAATTAGAACTAGAAGAGCTTTATTCTGAGATTCAACAGATAGCAATCACCCAGAGTATGCACATGCATAGATAGTCTGCCATTACTGGGTAGGGGAGATGTATGTTTATTTGTTTATTTATTTGTTTATTTGTTGAGTTGTTTCACTTGTGTCCAGCTCTCTGTGGCCCCATTTAGGGTCTTCTTGGCAGAGACATTAGAGGGGTTTGCCATTTCCTTCTCCAGCTCATTTTATAGATGAGGTAACTGAGGCTAACAGGGTAAAGTGACTTGCCCAAGGTCACACAGCAGAGCCTGAGGTTGGATATCAGTTCAAGATTTCCTGACTCCAGGCCTGGTACTTTATGCACTATGGTGCCACTTAGCTGCCCTGGGCTTTTATACACAGGGGTAAAGGTTTTTCAGGCTAACTTAGGCTGTTGCAGCATTGGTGGGACTGTAAAAGGGTCTTGAGATAGATAAGGACCAGGCACAAGATGGAGGAACTTTGGTTACTTTACCACCTACAATTATAGAGGATTTCTTGAGTTTGTCAGCAAAGGAGCCCCACCTGTATGGGCAGAGGCTCCCTGAAGGAACAGAAGGACAGAGCTTACCTGGGTTTCAGTTCAGGCAGGAGGTGAATTAGGTATGGGTACCTGGGGCTTGGACAGGGCCTATTGCTGGAGCCAATAACAGGAGAGCCACTTCCTCAGGTTAACTATTCCCCATTGCATTCTGGACCATCTCCAGTCATCCTTATCAATATCTGGCCACTTGACCCAGATGGCTCTGGAGGATAAAGTGAGGCTGGTGACTTTACACAGCCCTCCCTCACTCAAAGTCACTTGCAAGTCATGTCATCATGTCCCTGATGTCATGTCCTCTCCAAGAATGAAGAACAAACACAATAACAACATCTCTTATAAACATCCTTGCTATTTCAGCAGAGAGGAAGGTCGTATATAGGGTGGGGGTTCCAGTACAAGCAGAGTGCAAGACAAGATAGGGGAAATGCAGACAAAATGAAGATGATTTGCTTGCTTGGCTGTCCACAGAATCTTTCCTCTTTCAAAAGCTGTTATTGAGAAGATGTTTCCATTGACCTGAGCCTGGTGATGTAGGACAGGAAGCTAGATTCCCCAAGTTTCAGAGATGGTTTGGTCCAACCCACACCAAAAAGATGCTGCCAAGGAGTTTG
Source organism: Petaurus breviceps papuanus (assembly GCF_028583685.1). Taxonomy (NCBI): domain Eukaryota; kingdom Metazoa; phylum Chordata; class Mammalia; order Diprotodontia; family Petauridae; genus Petaurus; species Petaurus breviceps. The sequence goes on from NW_027187307.1 coordinate 1,429,797, forward strand.
CATCTAGGTCATGTGACCTTGGGCTGGGTGGCCCTTTAAGTCCTTCCCAGACTGACTTTAGTCCACTTCTCCAGGTTGGTTTATTGGACATCTTTATCAACCATCCCCTCCTTCTACACCTATCAGCGCTTCCTCCACCAAAACTACTTGGTATTTGTGTCCTTTTTGTATTTGAAAGAGGCAGTGTGGTACAGTGGATAGAGAGATGGTCAGGAATCTAGGGAGACCTGCCTCTGATGCTTCCCAATCATGTAAACCTGGGCAGATGACTTCAGCTCACCAATTAAATCACAGTTTCAGTCCCTAACCTCATTCCTATATGTGGCATTTTTCTGGGTAACAATTCTATATTGTTATATATAGTATGGTGTGGGCTCCTTCATGGAGTAGACTGCTTCCTTTTAGTTTTTTGTATCCCCGGGGGCCTCCAAAACTTCCTGGAGAAGATGGGGGGGGGTTGTCATGGTTGGTCACTCCCATCCCTGCCACTTCGAACTTTGAGGGTTTCTCTAGTGGTGTTCTTGTACTGTGTGAATTAGCCACAACCTAGCCTGTGGCCCCCGGAGTACCTGGGGAGAGCCAGCCTGCCTGGGCTTCCTGAAGGCCACACAAAAGAACAGCCCCCAGTCTGCATCTTTAATGCCTTCTTCTAATAGCGTGTGTGACGCTACAAAGAATAGTGCGCTATGGAAAGTGATAGAGAAAGGAAACAGTCGGGATGGAGGCTGGGATGGAGCTTCCTTGCACACATTCAGTTCAGCATCTGAAATGATTTTCCCCAGGTCGGAGGTAATCAGTGACAGAGATGAGATTCAAACCCAGCTCTTCTGACTCACTGCAAGGCTTACCCATAGAACATCCTAGCTGCCTGTGGCCCAACCTTCTTATCTCATAGAAAAGGAAACTGAGGCTAGGGAGAGTAAAGGATTTGCTTAAGGTCAGTCACACAGCAGGCTTTTCAGAGTCAGGACTTGAATCCAAATCCTTGCCTCCTAGTAAAGTGTTCTTCCCCAGGGCACTGCCTCCCTTTCTTTAGAAGATTAGTCCCTGCCAGCTGCGGGGGTACAACAAGGAGCTTGGTCAGTGCTGCCCCCTAGCTCACTGCTCCATAATGCCTGAAATCCTCATGAATGAACCTGTCCAGCTCTTCAAATGAGCCAGAGCTTAGGACAGAGTGCTCTTGGAGACAGATGATCTGGGTTCGAGGGCCTGCTCTGCCACAGACTAGCTCGGCAGCTTGAGCTAAGCCAAGAAATTCTGATCTTTATAACATCAACAAGGAATATTTCTCTAGTGCCCTAAGGTTTACCCACCACCTTCCACTTCATTTATGGGCACCCTTCTCTCCCTGTTAAAGAGAAGAAAATTGGGGGAGGCTCAGAAAGGTGAAAGGGATTTCCCAGAGGCATGCAGCTGGTTATTGTCAGAGCAGGGATTTGAAGCCAGGCACTTCTTTATGGGGAACAGGGCAAATAACTCTTCCCCTGCCTCCTCACTTGAGATGGGCATTACCAAAATGCACAATATGAAAACTGTTATGACTATAGCTTTCCATTTTAATATTTGTCAGGGTTTGCAGAGTTTCTATTTCCATTTAATCTCCTCTCTTGAAAAAAAATCATTTCTCCTCTGTTGTCTGTAAACTCAGCTTTAAATCATGCAATTTACAAATTTGCAATTGACAAAATTGGTATCATGTACAGAGAAGGAAGCCTCCAGCAGAGAGGTGTTTTACTGATTTTTCAAATGCTTTTGCTAACTTGTGGGACAGCTTAACAGGATGGGATTGTTCTGAGGGAGAGATGGGGGCAGCTTGCAGACCTCAGGCTTGCAATGAAAAGCAGCTTTCAGCCGAGATCCTCTGCAATAAGCAACAGCAAATTCTGTTCCACCAGGTCCTTTCCACGATGGATTGTGTAACCAAAGGGAAATAGGAACCTTGCGAACCTGGCCTCCTGTGTGGGATTCTAGGCACTGACCACCTCCATCTGCTGACAGCTGGTGTGACCTTGGCTAGGTTGCCTTCCATCTCTGGTGCCTGATCTCCACCCCTGTCACAGAAAGCAGCTGCAGTTGCTGGTCTCTAAGGGCTCCTAGCTGTGTGACCTGAAGCTGGTCACTTTCTATCTCTGAGTCCTCGTTTCCTCCTCTCTAAAATGACTAGGACTCTTCCAGCTCTTAATTCCTGATTTACTCTTCCTTCACTTCTCATATTCCATTATTCTGTGAGTAGAGAGCTGGCCTGAGGAAAGCAGAGGGCAAGGCAGCTGAGCACTGGCCACTCTTCCCATAATTATCTGCTGAAGTGGATTTTTTCACCTTATTGTTTCTGCATCTCCTCATTATGCACTAATGAGGGCCACATGCACATCACTTTCTTGCCACATGTTGTATGCTGCCCAAAGTTTTGCTATCTCCCTAATGTTAAATGGATGCAAATGGCCCCATCAATAAATGGCCAATGATGGGTGCTAGTCAGGACTCACGGAGCTCACACTGGCATTTATTGACACCATGACTAGAAGGTGGAAGGACAAATGGGGACAAGGAAAGACACTCAAAGGCTCCCCCAGGTCTTACAGGCCACAGCCCACCATTGGCCCCGGATTGCCCCAATCATGGAGTGTTGCCTGACCAAGGTTCTTTTCCTCCACACTGGGACCCTTGCAGGCCATGTTTGTTTTCCACTTGGACCAAGCCAGACCTCATTCCTACCTAGAACCTATTATAGTAAGGAAAGGGGAAGAAGCAGCGGCTCACCCCCTTTTCATGTGCCTTCAGGTGGATTAAGGGAAGAATGAGGACAAATATATGAAGAACAAGGAAGAATGAGAATAATACACATACATATGTGTATATGGAAACAGAAAGACAGAATTCTAGATTATATTATATATGAATTAAGTATAAATTACTGAATATAATTATATATACATATATATGTATATATAATTTAGTCCTCACAATAACCCTATGAGGTAGGTGCTGTTATTTTATCATTTTACAGATGAGGAGACTGAGCCTGAGAGAAGTTAAATGACCTACTCAGGGTCACATAGCTCATAAATGTCTGAGGCTAGATTTGAACTCACTGGGGTTTGATTCTATTCCCTGTGCCACTCTCAATGCCTCCATGTTTAAAAAATGACAGCAGACCTAACTTGGTAACTGATAGCTGAGATCAGCATTTAGAACTGGAAGACACCTGGTGAGGCAAAGGACTTACCGAAGGGCACACAGGTAGCAAGGACAGAATTTGAACTCAGGACCACTGACTCCCAAGTCCATGGCCTCTTGCAGTGTTCTGTAGAGGGAGGTGGGCAGCATCAGACAAGATATGTAGTGGCAAGAGAACTCAAAGGCATAATCCATTTTGGCCCGATGGTTCTTGGGGCTCTCCAGCTCTTGTGATCCTTAGGCCTTCCTTCAAGTTTAGTGAGGGGGCAGGGCCCAGGACACCAGAAGACTTCTGACAGGAGAATGCTCTCATGGATGGGACTCCCTTGTGTGGTTGTTGTTCAGTTGTGGTTCAGTCGTGTCAGACTCTCTGTGACTCTGTTTGGGGTTTTCTTGGCAAAGATCTTAAATTTCCTTTTCCAACTCATTTTACAGATGAGGAAACTGAGTGAAATGGCCCAGGGTCACAAAGCTAGGAAATGTGAGGCCAGATCTGAGTTTGAAGATGAGTCTTCCTGGTTACAGACCCAACATTCTTTCCACTGCAGCACCACCTAGCTGCCTCCTGTGGTACTCTCAGTGCCCTCTAAATTTCCCTGCTTTGGGGGCAACAACTCGATGGCTGCAACCTAGGCCCAGCTCTGTACATAAGCCTTACTTTTACCCTGACTCATGTTCATCATGTTTCATTTTGTATTATAATCACTTGTGGAAATGGCTTAACTCCCCAAATTAGATAAGAAGCCCCTTGAGGGCAGGTACCTGCATTTTGAAACTTTGGGTTCCCTTACCCCTGACCTTCTGGTGCCTTCAGTAGAAGAGGAACTTTTCCCATGTACATTTTAGCGAACTTCGCATTTGGGGGAAGGCACAGAACTTCCCAGCTGGGCTTTGTCACTTTTGTACTGGTGGGTGTATCGCCCCACCCTCCTGCCCTGTGTGCTGGTGCTGGGGGGAGGTGGCAGAGGGTGATCGTGGCAGGAAGCTGGCTGCTTGATGTGAGACATGAGCAGCCCTGCTTCCTGTCTACTTTTCTTGAGTCAGTTCTTCTCTCCAAGCAGCACCACCCTTCCCAAGGTTGGACATGGCATTCTGGCTCTTCCGGGAATAACAAGGTATCTGCTGCTTTATCTCCCAGAGCAGACACTATTCTCTGCCTGTCCAGGGATGGGAAGAAAATCTTATATTTATTGATCTTGCTTCTCAACCCTGGGGGGTAAGGCTTGGGGGATGACAGCTATGACCTTTCAGGTTGAGTTATGACTCATTAGCACATGAGAAGCGCAAAGGGAGGTTTTTTTCAAGGTAGTATAGAATGGGACCCTTCGTGCATTAGCATTTGATCTCAGCATGAATGCCTGTGGGTGACAGCCCCAAACAAAAGGAACCTGGAGGAGGGAGCCCAGCACTAAGGGCATCTGAATCCCAGGTTTGGGAAGTACATTTGTCTTTCTCTTCCTCTGCTTAGGGGCCGAGTTTTGGGTCACCTCCTAATGAAAAGGAATGAGATGCCCCAGGCCCCAGATGGGAGACCTAATCCTGGGAGAGAGTCGACCTAATCCTTCATCATGGGGATACAACCATCCATTCTCTGCCCTGAATACATTAACCTTGTACCACAAAAATCCATGAAACTCTGAACCCCCCCCCCCCAAAGTTTTAGAAGACTCTTTATGGTGCTGATCCTAACAGGATCTTGGTGACCCAAGTGCCATTTTGTCTATGGACTCAAAAGAAAGGAATACATTTCTTAAGAAATTAAATAAATATGGTTTTGACTTTTCATTACTTCAGGCTGGCAAGTGCTGCTTCTTGGTCCAGATTCATTCACCTTTGACAGAAGCAAAGCTCTGGAGACCAGAAAGCTGGAAGTCACATCCTACATCATCTTTGCAGCAAAGAGCCTGACTCATCCCAGGCACACTTAGAGCTGCTACAGGTTCTGGGATGGGAGGGAACATGGGATGGAGGCAAGGAACAGTCTGAGGGTCAGCAGCTTGCCTTCTAGTAAATGAGTCTAGCAGACTGAAGAGAAATGGATTTGGACATTTTAAGCCTCCATTGTCAACCATTCTTGGCTGGGGATTAGGATAGGAAGAATGAGTTGGAAGCCTTAGTATCATAATATTACAGCTTGGAGAGCTCCTAAGTCAAATCTCTCCGATCCTCTGATGGTTATGAAAAGTTTTCTTAAGAACCAAGAAGAAAACGCAAAGCAAATAGCCAGTCAGAGGTCTGCACGCATATGTGGGGGGTGGGCGGCTGATGAGCTGGCTGCCCCCTCTCCTAGGGGGAGGTCCTCTTTCCCAAGGCCTTCACTTTCTCAGCCCTACCCTCCACATGGTTTTCCTTTCAAACAAAGGGAAATTGGTGAGCGCCCCACCTCATCTCAGTCTGGCGCCACCCCACTCATGATTTGCTTCTTTAGAGGGTTCCTAGTATAAGGGTTTTTTTTCTCTACACTTTGAAATTATAACAAATGAATCAATAATTTTCTTTTTCAACTGAGCCTCCAGTCAAGAAGTTGCTGGGCAAAAAGCAAGACATAACAACAAATTTATTTATCTCCATTCATCCATTTTTAACATTTATTTGTTGAAACTTTGAGTTCCAAATTGTCTCCCTCCTTTCAGCCTCTCCCTCGCCCACTGCAAAGGTGAGCAATATGACGCCATTATACATGGGAAGTCATGTGAAACCTATTTCTGTATTAGTCATGTTGCAAGAAAGGAAGAAAAATAAAGTGAAAGAAATCTGCTTGATTTTTCCCTCAGAGCTCATCAGTTCTTTCTCTGTATCATGAGGGCATCGGCAATGTCTTCATCAGAGCAGCTAAGGTTTCACCATTGACCATCCTCCAGTCTTGCTATGCTGTCGTCACTCTATACGGCGCTCTCTTGCTTCTCTTCCCTGCCTTTCACGTGAATTCATCTAAGTCTCACCATCCTCTCACAGTAGTGTTCCATCACAGTCACAGGCCACAGCTGCTTCAGCCATTTCCACTTCTCTGCCACCAGAATTGATGCCACCATAAATATCTTTATATGTGTTGGTCCTTTGATCTCTTTGGGATATAGACCCAGTAGTGCATGCCGTTTTAGAGAATCAATACAAGAAGATTGGCCACCACAGGATGGATTTGATTTTTGACTATAGCATTTCATGAAGACAAATGAGGAGGTGGGCCTGTCTTCTGCGTCAGAAATCTTTCTTTGGGCCTGGACGTACTAGGGAATCCCTGGAGTTTACTGAGTAGGGGGATACCACAGATAAAACTTGCTTTAGGGAGAAAAACCCACTTTGGCAGCTGAGTGTGGTTTTGGAGGCAGGGAGACCAATTAGAAGGCTATGGAAGTAGTCTAAGCAAAAGGTGATGAAGGTATGAACTGGAGATGATATTGATTTGGGAGTCTGCTGTGTGGAGAAGAAAATAGAATCCCTGAGACCTGTTTCAATCACTCAGAAAGCATGTAGAGATAAAAGGACTTGGGAACAAAAGGATCCAGGAAATGACCTGCATAGGGGGCATGGACGGTAAGCCAGGGCAGGAGACAGGTCAAGCAGGAGAGATCATTTAAAAATTATTGGACTACCTGAAAGCTATGATCAAAGTAAGAACCTAGAAATCATCCTCCAGGAATTTCTGAATGAAAACTGCCCTGATGTTTTAGAATCAGAGGGCAAAATAGAGGTTGAAAGAATCCACCGATCACCTCCTGAAAAAGATCCCCAAAAGAAAACTCCTAGGAATATTATAGCCAGTTTCTGGAACTCCCAGATTAAGGAGAGAATATTACAAGCAGCCAGGAAGAAACAATTTGAATATTGTGGAATCACAATCAGGATAACCCAGGATCTGGCAGCTGCTATATTGAGGGATTGAAGAGCTTGGAATATGATATTCCAGAGGTCAAAGGAGCTGGGATTAAAACCAAGTGTCACCTACCCAGCAAAACTGAGTATCATGTTTCAGGGGAAAATATGGTCATTCAGTGGAATAGAGGCCTTTCAAACATTCGTGCTGATAAAACCAGTTGAATAGATAATTTGACATTCAGATACAAGAAGCAAGAGAAACATGAGAGGGTAAACAGGGAAAAGAAATCATAAGGAACTTATCAAAGTTGAACTATTAACATTTCTACATGGAAAAACAATAATTGTAACTTAGGAAACTTTTCTCAGTAGTTGAAGGGAATAGAAATATGTGTGTGTGTCTATATATGAGGGTACATGGGCATATGAATACATTTGTGAATGTGTGTATATATACTTACAGATATACATAGATAGAGGGCACAGGACCAATTTAACAGGAAGGGATGATACTTAAAAGGTGAAATTAAGAGGTGAGAGAGGAATATAATGAGAGGAGATGGAGAGAGACAGAATGGGGTAAACTATCTCATACAGAAGAGGCAAGGGAAAATGGTTACAATGGAGGGGGAGAATAGGAAGGCAAAAGGGAATGGGTCAACCTTATTCCCATTGAATTTGGCTTGGGGATGGAATGAAATACACACTAAATAGGATATCTCACCCTCCAGGAGAGTAGGGGGGAAGGGGATGAGAAGGGGGATGATGGAAGGGACAGCAGGCTGGGGGGGAGGGAAATTGGAAGCACTCACTTTTTTTATAAGCAATCGGGGTTAAGTAACTTGCTCAAGGTTACACGGCCAGTTATTTCTGGGTGTGGTGCTAAGTGTGTGAGCCCGGGATTCGATCTCCAGGTCATCCTGACACTGGAGCTGGTGCTCTTACTCGCTGAGCTACCTGGCCGCCCCGAAAGCACTCACTTTTGAAAAGGGACGGGATCAAAGTAGAGAATAGAACAAGTGGGAGGTGGGATAGGAGGGAGGGAAATATAGTCATTCTTTTACAATATATCTAATATGTTATTGTTTTGCATTAGCCACACATGTACATCCTATGCTGAACTGCTTATCTTCCCAGTAAGGGTGGGTGACAAGGGCGGAAGGGAATGAATCTGGAATTCAAAGTTTTAAAATCAAATATTCAAATATATATATATACTCAAATATATATATATATATATATATACTATTATTAATACTATTTTACATGTAATTGGGAAATAAGATATACAGGCACTGGGGCATAGAGATCCACTTGAAAAGTCGAAAGGGGTACGGGTGAAAATATAGGAGAGAGCAGATTGGATTCAGGGATATCCTGTGGGACTGCTATTTTGGGGTGGTGGGTAGGGGAAAAACGGGGAGAAAATTTGTAACTCAAAATCTGGCGGAAATGAATGGTGTAAATCAGATGTTAATAAAGCATTTGAAAAAAAAAAAACAAATCAAAACCTACCTGCTCATAAGAATGCACTTGGTGCAAAGACTTCACTCAGGTGGGTTGATTCTAGAATTAGGAGAGGTCACAAAATGGAGAGGAAACAATATTGCTATAGGAGACAAAGGTGTCCAGAATAAATCCCAACACTTCTACTGACTACTGACCTTGGAAAAGTCATTTCCCCTTTATGGGCCTCAGCTGGAAACCTGGAACGGTTGACTAGATGACCTTTCAGGAGGTATCAGCTCTAAATCCCCAAATCCTCCAGTACCACCTAAAGGTATTTGTTGCCTTTGTCTAACCCTCATTTTGCTTGCAGGCATTTCATTAGAGTGGGCAAATTCAAGGTGGCTTTGGGACAAGGTCTGGGTGCCACAGAGACATTGGATCCCAGTTGTGGCAACTGCTAGCTCTGGCCAGCAACAACCTTGAATGCATGCTGCAGACAATTTGGTAATGTCTTGGTTCATTACTCAACCCTAGCTCAGCAGGGAAAATAAGTAGACCTCCCCCCCAAGCATCTGCCACCAGAAACACAGAGTATCTGGGTGAAGCTCCAAGAGAATCTACCTCCAACCAAACCACTTAAAGAGAAGGAAACAGAGGGACAGGGAGGGACAGGGACTTGTCCAAGGTCACATGGTTAAATAGCAACACAAGCAGGACTGGAACCCCATTTTGCTTAAACTCTCTCTAATACCTTTTGCTGCTTTCTGTTTGGAGACCTCAGTAAAGGTTGTAAGCACCGTAGACTGAAGATGAGAAAGGTCATTAGGGGCCATGCAGCCCATTACCCTTATTCTACAGGGGAGGAAACTAAGGCCCTCAGAAGGGAAGGGACTTAGTTTTCTAGGATACTATAGTTAGATAGGAACTTAGAGAGTATCTAGTTCAACTCCCTTATGTGGAAGAAGGAGAAACTCAGGCCCAGTATGGTGAAGGCACTAAGGACCATAAACCTCTGGAGTTGGAACAAAGGATCTTCATTAAGTGGAAAAGGTAAAAATTGAGGCTTAGAGGGGGTAAAGGATTCATCCAAGTTCACACAAGTATTAAGTGGCAGGGAGAATTGGAACTCAGATCCTCTGACTCTGCAGGTAACATTCTGTAAAGCCATGCATGAGCAGCTTTCCAGAGGACTGCTTCTGTGAACAGCTTTCTAGGTTCTGATTACATAGTATAGTGAGCTCTCTATTTATTCAATAACAAATCAGAGCAAAACATTCATAGAAAATCAAAATACAGCATTCACAATGTTACAACTTATCACAGAAAATCAAGATATAGCATTCATCATGTCACAACTCAACAGCTTATCATGAAAATGGCCACCTAGTTTTCACCAAAGTGGTCACATAGTTTTAAACAAAGTACAGTCATTTAGTCAATCACAAAATCCTTAACTCAATCACAGAGTACAAAAGTCAAAGTTCTCCACCCCTAGGTCACAGTAAATCATAATCTTCTCAGTCAGTACACAGTATCCAAATAAAGTCTTCTTTCAGCTTGACTCGAGGATGGCTCTCAGTCTATGGTTCCTCTTCCATGGCCCCAGCTCCAACTGTCACCTGGATTCAAAGGCAGGCAGCTCCCAGTTCCTTGTCCAGTTCTTCATCCAGTTCCCATTCCATATTGAAGTTCACAGTGTCCAGTCCACCTTAAGTCCTTCACAGTTCCTGTTTCTGGGAAGACAAAGCTTGACAGAGCCACAATAATATTCATGCACATTGCCAGCACCATCATCAATTCCCAAACCTCATTCTTGCTACTTGTAGGTAACTCATTAGATGCCAACCTCGTCAGGTAAATGTTTGCCCTTTCCCGGCACAGTTTGACAATCCCACTGTAATGAGGAGAGAGCACTCAGGAACTCTCCAGCCCTACCACTGACTTTCACCCAGATCATAGATTGTCCTTCTGGGGCAAGTGGAATAAGAGCAGGAAGAATGTATGAGAGGGCTCAGCTAAGGGTTTGCTGGGGAGGGGGAAATTCTAGCAGATTGCTTCAGAGAAGGATGATGTTGGAGGCATGTGCCCCTGGACCACTAGCAGCTGAGGCAAGCTTTCTTTCTTCCAGAGCCACTGGCCCAGAGCTGGCTTCCTTCCTGCTCCAGGAGAGTCTTTCCCAGTTGTCTTGGAGAAGTTCATTCTGCTAATCTCTGCTCACCTTCCTCTGTAGTGTCCAGCCTTCCTCTAGGTAGAGGGGCTGTCTCATCCAACGTTAATAGTTCGACAAAGTAAAATGTGATTATGGAAAGCTTTCCCTGCTCTGTGTCCCTGTTTCCCTTTGTTGTCCATTGCTGCCTAGGTGCCTGGGGGTCCCATATAGTGAAGCTACTCTGGCTGCCTCTTTTTATTTCCTACATTGGATATTGTTCTGGGATTGAAACGCTGCCCCCCTTCCTCCCACCCCCACTTTATGGCTCTACACCTGCTCCAATGATTCTCTTTCTTTTTGCTCTAGCCTAGGGACACCATTTAAACACCCTGCTTATTTCTCTCCTAGTCAAAACATATTCCCTGCATGAACGGAGTGGAAATGAGAGAAGAGAGGGGAGGAGAGCAAAGTCCTTCTGTTGTCTACTCTCTGAAGGCAGCCAATGTCCCTGCTGGAGATGAGGTGGCCTTTGCATCTGTTCTTTTTTGGGATGATCATCACAGGGGAACAGGGGTTTTGATGGCTTCTTCTTGTGTCCAGTTGGAGACTGGGAATGGTGACGAGTGAGGCAGGATGTTAGAGCCTTAGGGGTCCTTACCGCCCACCAACTGTCCACCACATAGTGGGATCCCCTCTGCCCTAATCATGCAGGCCCTGCTATTACCATAGCTCTTGCTGCTACCCCAACCAGGACAGGCATACCCCACAGCTTCAGCTCCCATCCATGGAAAGATTGCCAAACCCTGCCTTCAGACTATTCTTCCAGGAGGGAGGAGGGTTGGGAATGGGAGGCTGGATTGATGCCACAGAAGCAGCATTGCAAAGGGCCACCCAGGAAAATTTTCTCTAACATCTCCCCAAAGGATTCTTGCAGCTGAGGGACAAACTCCCACCCTCTGAGGCAGAAGCTCATTCCAGCTCTAATGTTCAGGAAGTTTATTCCTGATATCAAGACAAACCACTCATTGCTCCTGGTTTTGTGTTATGGGGTCAATCAATCAACCAAACACCAAGCCTTCACTTGGCATCTACCATGTACCAGGCCCTATGTGAGGTGATGGGGAAACAGAGACAGACATAGACAAAGACTGGAGCAGTCCTCACCCTTGAGGAGGGACAGCATGTACACTTAGAAACAAGCTCAAGAGATAGGCTGTTGTATATGAGAAACAGCAAGGAGGGCAGCTGACTGAAGCATAGAATCTAGAAAGGGGAGGGACATAACAAGACTGGAAAGGTAGGTTGGATCCTGGTTGGAGAAACCAAATAGAGAAATGTACATTTGATTCCAAAGGCAATTGAATACGATGTTGATTGAGCGCTCTTTCATTCTTATCTAATAATTGTGGCAGGAGTTGTGAGTGATTCAGAATGTGTATAAGGGGGTCTAAGGATAGGTATGTATTTGGTAGTGGTAAAGGGTTTGGGTACCCAAGAAATATTCACCTTTTCAAACATGTTAGGGGAAAAGTAAAAATCATCACCCCGATAATGAAGAAAAGAAACATTAGTTAAACATCCAGAAGAAGGAGCAGCCTGACTAACAGAACTCAGGTCCGTTTGATCATTTATAGTTATACAAATATGTTGGGGTTCTACTTCATATAGCATAGAAAAGTTAGATTGAGGATACAAAGTTAAGTCTCAGAGATTAGAGGGAAGACAGGGCTCCAACCTTCTAATAATCATCTCACACACCATTCCGTCATCAGTTACAATACAATCTTGTAGGCTATGGGTTACATTGTACATATCTATATAATTCCCATATAAATGAGGTAGAGCAAATATCTATTCAAGACAAAAGGAATAACATGATAGTGACACATAACATTCCAATGTATAACATTATAATAGTGTATAGTTCCGGTGCACCACATAGGAGTGCATTTAGTCTGAGCTGGTTGTTGAGATTTCCAATAGTTATCACGGGGAAACAATGATTTCCACAATTCTGGGTCTCCATTACTCAAAAGTGTCTGGGCATTTTCTTTTTGTATCAAGGTATACATATTTTGGAGGGAGCATTGAGTCCAATTGAACAGTTTAGTAACATTGGTATCAAATTCAATAGAGGCTAAGGTCGAGTCATTAAAAACTTGTAGGAATTGGCCTTGATATTTCAGAGTAAGTTGGTGAGGCAGGATCGTCATGGGTAACCATTTAGCATTAAGAGTAAGGGCCTGAGAAATGTCCTGCCCAGCACTGTGCAGTCTGCTGGCCAGGGTCTCAAGATCTGTTGAATTTACTATACCTAAACCAGTCCCTGTGCCACCAAGTAAAGTATCATACCACGCTCGTTTTACTCTAATGCAGTCTTGCAAAGGGGGAAAGGTTACATTGTAATGAAATACAAGCTTATGATGGTTAAGGGAGGTGTTAACACAAGATTTGGGAACTCACAACAGCACGGGGTTTGCCAGTTGGTCTTCTGATTGGCAATAACAAGAGAGACTGGACCCAGTCTGTTCGATTGGTCAAATCCACCTGCTGCTGCTGCTCCTTTCCATTCTTCATTATTTTTAGTATTATCTAGGATTTTAGTCTGGGAACCAGGGTCTGAGCTTTTTCTCAAGGTTACTGCCTGGTCTTCCTTATCAACAGTCTTGTTCAGCAATTCTTGCAGTTCTGTAGAAACTTAACTCTTTCATGGTAAACTGGGTGAGGACTGACTAGACTAGAGCAACTATACAGAAAGATTTCTAAAGTTTCAAAGTCACATAATTTCTAATAAAAATGGAAACTTAGGCCTAAGGCCTAAGGACTTACTTACTTTAGCAGATAGTCTCTGAGAAACCACACTTTTACCTTTCCCATACAATCCCCTTTCTTTTAGCTTACTGTGGTTTTTCACTAGAACAATTTTACATTTTTACACTCTTTCTTCAAACATTTTGAGCATGGCCTCACATTGGCTTTCTAAGACTCTGGTTGGTCCCATTTCATCTTGAGTAATTGTGGGTACAGGTTCCTATCTTTTAGTCCATAACACCATCAACCTGACCCCTTCCAGAGGTTTTGTATCTAATCTTATCATCTCAGCTTAGTTACAAAATACAAGGAAGTAATAAGAATGTATATCGTTGCATTGACATCATAAAAGGGGGCAGTCCCCTTCATGAGTGCAGACACAGGGGGATTCAAAAGAAAACAATAACAAACAATTGTCCCTTCCAAAGTCCAGAAGTCTCTTTTCGCGCTGTTGTCTGGCAGGGGTTACACCATCTGACAGAAGTCCTCTGCTTGTTTTCCATCCATCCATCCTCAGCATCACATTCCAGGCTCTTTCTCTCCTACCTTCTTTCATTCACTTCCCTACAAAAGGAAGCTTAGAGACAATTTAAATTACCCATCCTGAGCCCTTATCATTCTTACAAAATTAAAACTGGAGTCTTGGTCCATTGTCATGGTCACACATTAAAACTAGTTTCTTATATTTCTGCATTAATCCATTATTAATTCCTCCACCAGGAGATGGGATTTCACTAAGGGATTCACATTATACTAACAGTTACAACAATTAAAATATTTACCAAGTACAAAAACTATCCTCCTTTTAATATTAACTATGAGAAAAGTGAGACAAATGTGATGCTAAATAAATAACAGAATAATATTCCCACAAATCCTTGACCTACTTGTCCTCACATTATTACAAAGAACTAAAGGACCCTGACTTATACGGGAATACCTTTGCTAAATCCTAAGCCTAATAGCTTTATCTTATAGTAACTTAAGATGTTCCAGAATCAAGTATTTAATAGATTTGTTGTTGTTTTCAAAATTTTGATTATTGAAACTTGCCACCAAGAATAGGGACAAAGCTGTAATGAGGGAGCCATTTTCCCCAACTTCAGAATGTCAAATACAGGCAAAATGTATACCAAGCTGCAATCTGCATTGAGCCCAGCTCAGAGTCAGCCAGGTGTCACTGGGAGGGTCGAGTCAGGAGAATCCTGCCTCAGCTCATGCGCAACAGTCGTTCTCCCAACCTTCCATACCCATACTTCACAGGCCTTCCATATCTGTACCTCATAGGGTCTGGCATCATGGATCCGTGGCTCAGATAGCTTGGATAGCCTTTCTTAATATCCATACCTGGAGTTAGACTCAGAGGAATAGTCAGTTAACAGTCCCATCAAATCTTAAATAACAAGCTCCAACAATCCGTTTAAGATATGATTATAATCTCACATTGGTTAAAGAACATCTCTAAAGTGAGCCTCAAATAACCTGTATTCATTTTTATATTTATTCTTGTTCATAAAAATCAAATCTCCCATCAGGTTTATAAATTATTGCTCTAATATATTTGCATCTACTTCCCAAGATTCCCTATCTTCCTGTAACTATGCTTAATCTGATCTCACACTAAAATTTCTTTTCTCTCAACTAAAAATGTCTCTGATTTAATCCCAACAATTAATTCAGTCAATGGCATTAATACCCAATTACACTTTGAAATACACTGGAACCCCATTACATATACACAGATATAACTTTCCTATGGTAACTTTATAATCCCAATCTCAGTCCATGGGATAATGAATCAATATTGCATTTATATTCTTATTTCCTTTTTCTTCTCAAATATGATTGAACTATTAATTATAAAATCAAGTTACAAATCTTTTTGTCTTCCTAAGTACTTCCTCACACCCTTCTCAACATACTTAAACCATCTGATACAAAGGTATCCATATCACTATTTAGAAACAGGAGGGGCTTGGAAATTCCCATTTGTCCCGAAACCTTCTTATCTTCCTTCCATATTTCTAATCAGACCTTTATTCATCCTTCCAAATCTTTCAAATCCATTATCCGTATTATTCAGCTTTATTTTCACAATTTTTTTAACTCATCCTGGTAAAGCCAATTGTTAGAGATCCTTTTTAATCTTTTGTACATAGACTTGCTACTTCTCATCAAGTCAAGCTTATTGTTTAGGAGCTTCATAATTAAAAAGCTCACTTTCCCAGGCTGAATGACCTTGCCTAATACAGATAATTTCTTTGGGGCTTTGGCAGTTTTACAACATCACACAGTAGCAGGAGGACTGTTCTGAATGAGCAGAACTGGGCAAAATAAAGTTTTCATAGTTTTAGGTTTTAGCATTAAAACAGTAGCCCAAATAACTTAGTTAACAGTCTTACAATTTCAAACAATCTTAACTGAAACTTCCTTTTAAACAAAGACAGACTTGGAAGCTTATGATTTCCCAAATTACAATATTCCAAAACTTTAAGAGAAACTGCTTCTCATACAGCATAGATAATACAACTGTTTACCAGTAACAATATCATAAACAAGTATCATGTACCTAGATTTAGACTTTGAAACCAAAATCAAGTAATTACCAATCTGGTGATCTTAATTTAGTCATTTCCGAATTGCTTTGCACAGAAAGTCATTCATCCCATTAGCATTGGCATAAAATTCACACTTAAAGAAAATTCCACATAAGATGAACAAACACAAAACATTTAATTTTTAGCTTACACAGTTTACACTCAAATAGCACTGTTGTTTTCTACCAGGCATTGTAGCAAGCACCTTTACAATTATATCAGTCCCATAAAAAATTCCTAGGATGTGAATTCCACCACCATCCCCTTACTGAACAGTAAACTAAGGCAAATAAAACTTTCGTGGGGGGGGAGTCATCTGCATTCTTAGAGGTGGGGGCTTCAGGGTATTGAGGGGGAAGGTAACTCAAATTCCCTACTACTCTTCAGCACTCTCGTTCCTTATCTGATCTGGTGAGAGAGGCTTTAACAAAATCTGCTCAAATGTTTTTATCTGTTCTAACTTTTACTCCCATAAATTTCACTTATGTGTCCACTCTTTAGAACTTCTTTGAAAGTGGGAGCTTTGAATCTACCAGTCGAGTGAGTGGGACCCTGGTGTTCCCTTCTCTACAGGAATAGCTTTTAAACATTCAGTCAATTGTGGGGGCATGCCGGACTTTACATGGCTTTCCCAGTCCTCACATGGGCCAATAGTCTGTGCCCACACTTGGACCAATAAAGAAAATGGCAAGTCTTCCCATCTGGGTATTTCCATTACTCGAGGGACATCGCCCAATTTCTTAAATAAAGGCATTTGTACTGCGAATCCTGTTCATAGCGCCAATTATGTTTTGAGATTTATTAATGGGGTTTGGATTCTCACCTACAAATGACTCAGTCCCAAATTATTAAGAGTAAAAGTAATTTATTTAGGGGCAAAAGCAGGGGATGTTGCAGTGGTAGCAGAAATACCAAGCAATCATACAAAATAACACACACAGAGAAATACTATCCCTAATACAGAAAGCCAAGATAAAGAAAACATCACCGATCTGGGGGAGCACCAACTCTTCCAACAGCGGCTGGGGTATCCCGGAACTGCAGCCTCAGAGTCCCGATCAGGAGAGTCCCAGGCAGAGCTTCCTCTCCATGTGTGAGATCCCGAAGAGGCTCAGGGGATTGGGGATTTTTATGGGAGAAGAACAAAGAAGGCTTGACCAAGATAATTGGTTCCTTGCCAGATATTGCTTAATTCTTTCAGGTGTTTGTACAACTGGGACAAGCAACATGTGTTTTTCATAGGTGTTATCAAGTAACAGTCCTTGAGAGAATAGCCAGTTCTCACAGTACTGTCTATTCCAGGAGGGGCTAGTTCATGGGGTATGCTCCTAAGTCACATGATACAAGTTCAGGTCACACAAAGGACAGAGTGAACTCACAATCTTATGAACTATGGACTATTGTTAATTCACAGGGAAGCACGTTTCTGCCCCTAGAGAGAGCTAGCTGCCAGAAACTTCTCTGAGGGGATGAAACTACCAATGTGGGGTTTCTCTGTGGAATTGCATGGGATTTTCTGATTAAGGGACATCTATATAGAAGAGGGGACGGTCTGGAAGTTGCCTTTACTGGACAATAGAACAAGGGAATGTCTTGCTGAGGTGCAGTCAGCCAATTTGGAGGGGTTGTCTGACCTCTAAAATAGGATGCCAGCGGTCATGCTTACCTAATGGGGAACTGCTTCTGATGCCACCAAATAAAGAGTTATTTCCTTTAATCCCATCATGTTGATTGGGGAATTTGCAAATTTCTCAGAGACTCCCCTAATCACTCCTCCCCACACCTGTTACACCAGCAGTGACTGTCATTTGTTGAAATGGTTAGGGAATATTTCCCAGAGCATGCAGGACTTCAGCTTGGCCTTGAAGGAAAATCATAGTTTAGAAAAAGACAGAGGAATGGGAGAATGCTATAGGCAAAAACCAGACATAAAGGTGGGAGAATGGAACAGAGGAGACCAAGATGTCTAGGCAGAAAAGGGAAGATAATGATAGAGGAACAGGAGTGCAGGTCATTGCTTGAGAGTTGGAAGGCACCTTAGAAGTCAACTAGCTCAACTTTCAGAAATGGAAACTGAGTCCCAGAGAAGGGAAGGTGTGTGTCTAAGTTCACCATGTAGCAAGGGGAAAGAACTCCAAGTTCAAATCAGAATCTCTTTCCAGCATGATCTGCTGCCTGGTGCCTTAGGTTGTAGAGGAGCTTGGATACTTGTCTGAGGAGTTGGAGTGGTGGGGAACCATGGAGGGTTTTTGAGCAGGGGTGTAATAATAATACTAATATAACAATAATGCTTTCAGGTGGGGAATGTACTTTGCACACGTGATCTCATCTGAGTTTCATCACAACCCTGGGAGGTTGGGCCTACAAGCATGTGATGAAAGGGGGTGGAGCAGAGCTCTTTCCCCAACCCACCAGCCCTGCCAGGGGTTGCTTCCTTTTGGGGAACAAGCTGGTTCCTAGTGCTGCAGCTTTTCAGCAACATTCTGCTCTCTCTGCTGCAAATGGAAGGCACACAGGTTGTGTTTAGAAGTGGCTTGTTGCTTTCCCATTAGCATGACAACCCATGGTGATGTTCAACATTCCATTTTCTCAGTGTGAAATTTCATAAGAGGAATGAAATTGATTCCTGTTTCCTCTCTCTCTGCACTTGGAGAGGGGACATGGGATCTTAATCTTGAGGCAGTGATGCTTGTCATTGTCATTAACTAACGTTTATTAAATGCCAATAGTGTGCCAGGAATGAGGAGGCACATAGAATGTGGGAATAACTGTCCTTGGCAGGGCTCATATTCATAGAGTCATTTCAAGGTAAAACTCCAAACTCTCTCTCTCTGGCTCTGTCTCTCTCTGTCTCTCTGTCTGTCTGTCTGTCTGTCTCTTTCCTTCCCTCCCTCCCTTTCTCTCTCCCCCATCTTATTCTCTCTGTTCCTCAAACTGCTTACTTTTTTGGTTTCTCTTATTGTTGCTGCTGAATAATTTAAATTGTGTCTGACTCTATATGACCACATTTAGGATTTTCTTGGCAAAGATACTGGAGTGGTTTGCCATTTCCTTGTCCAGTGTGCCCCCATTTAACAGAGGAGGAACTGAGGCAAGGCCGTGGGCCCTGATCAGTTCTACCAGTTGCTCAGCTCTTCAGCTCCCAGCCTGCTGGGAACCATTGGAGAGAGTTGTGTATACATGCATGCTAGGGCCGTCTCACTTCCACCAAGCCCCACATCCTTGACAATCTTAGTATTTGACTACTATTCTGACACCATTCCACTGTCCTACAGGCCCCAAGCCCATCCAAATGAAATCTGAAACCGTAAGCTGTCACAGTTCTGTGCATTCTGTACCTGCTGTAGCTCTCCCATCTGTCCACCATTTTCTGCTGCAACTGTCATCACCCTTTTCAGGCTTCCATTACATCTCTCCTGCACTGCTTTAATGGCCTCCTAGCCATTCTCCTTGTCCACAGTCTTGATCCTTCTGCCACTCCAACCTACACATGTTGACAGATACCTTTTCCTAAAGCACAGATCTAATTACATCTCTCCTCTGCTCAGAAGATGTTAGTAGCTCCCCATTGTCTCCTGCAGAAAGTCCAAAACACTTCGTTTGCTGGAGCATTGAGACCTAAAATCCTAGACTGCCTCTCCCACTTCTCCCTCCCTGATTTCCTTCTGTGCTTCGTGCACTCCATTCCTCAACCATGCCCTGTATTTTCCCTGCCCCTGTGACTGTCCATGTGATTCCCTTTACCTGGAATCCAGCTCCTCTGTATCCCACTCCTTTGCCTATCATATTTCCATTGTCAAAATCCAATTCATCTTTCAAGGCTGAGTCCAAATGTCCTGCATCATGAAGCTTATGCCTCCAGGTAGCAAGGACCACCCCCTCTTTTGAGCCCCTCCTCCCTCATCTCTGAACTCATCACAGCTGGCTGGTGTTACCATTAATTTTTCTATACATGGCTTATCTCCCTTCTGGATATTAGGCTCCTAGAAGGCAGAGACTAGGGAGGAAGAAATGTATCCTTTGGGTTTTCAGAGAGTTACTTAATCTTTCCTGCCTCCTTGGTCACCTGGAAATTGTGTTAATGAGGTGGGCAGGAATAATTTATTCATCAACAAGTTTGTGTACTTTCCAGTTTTCCATGTTGGTTGTTGGGGGGAGTTGGGTGTGTGCAGGGGTGAATTTGATTTCCAAATGACTATCCAAGTGTTCTTTTCTTTTTATGAGGATGGGCCTCTTAAATCATCTTTATTTGGTTGAAATTGGTTTCCTTATGGAATATATAAACAGAAGCCCATTTATTTTGCAGTAACAAGCATTTGGCCAAGCTTTTCTATGTGACTGCCTACAGTTTTTCCACTGGTGCTTTAAATCACCATTCATGCCCCATTGAATTTTACAACCATTTTATTAAGCATTGCTCAAAATAATGGCAAGGAGTGCATTATGAGCAACAGCCTGATTTTATATAAAAGGAAAGTGAGGCACAGAGATGGGACATGACTTGGGCAAGGTCACACATCACTGGAAAACATGGGAAGTAGCAATCCTGGAGAATCAGCCCAAAGGACTGTCATGGCCACACTAGAATTTAGGAGCCTTTGCTTGGGACTTACCCCATGGTGTTCAGCAAGCTCAGACACTCTGGGCCCTGGGCCCAGGTCTGAAGAGCTGTCTTGTTGGGTCAAAGCATGCTAGGCAGGGCCAGGCACAATGGTAAAAGAAGCTAAGTCTATTGCCAGTTCCTTCCCCGAGCTTCCAAGAATCCTGGGCCAACTTCACGGCCATCTGCTTCCTGAAGTCCTTCCTTCCTCACAACACAAGCTGCTCCTTCTCATTTGGTTTCTGGATGTGTTTGAGTCTTAGTTTTACGTCATACATGTAGTAGACACCTGCTGTGTGTTGAACACTGGTAGGCACTAGGAGAGATACAAAGTTTAGTCAGGATATAGTCCCTACCATCATGGAGCTCCTCAGGGGATGAGACCCCAATATGACCCTAAGGCAGTCTGCTACTGACTATCTCATAGAATTACATGATCCATGTTGTCGAGGTAGAGACCAAAGGGCTACATGATGGCTTGGGGAAAGGTCAATACCAGCAGTGAGAATCTGGGAAAGATTTCTAAAGGAACCCACATTTGACAAGGCATTAAAACATGGAAATGAGTTAAACAAATACAGAGTGGGGTGGAGAGCATATTCCAGGTATAAGGACTTCTGTGTTGTCTTCATCATTGGAGTATGAATTCTTTCCTCCCTCTCTCTCTGTTTGGACCCCTCCATATAGAACTCATTCAATCTTGGGTCCCCAGAGACTTTCATGGTGACATCATAGGGTATCAGGAAGAACAGATGATTTGGAGGCAAGAGAATTGAGTTTAAATCTTGGCTCCAACACTCGGTAGCTAAGTGAGCCTCGGTTTCCATATCAATGAAATGGGCATAAGACACTATATATTCCTACAGGATGGTTATAAGGAAAGTACTTTGTAAAACTTACAGAGCTCTAGAAATATGACTTGATAGTACTATTCTCCCACCTTCCCAGATAGTTACAACCCAAACTTGGCCATCCTCTGATTTTTGTCCTTTGCTTCCCCTACTCTCTGTTGAAGACAGTACTTAACAATGACCTAATTAGATCACTTAATTCTTACTAATGGTGAGTTTTGGGCTCACATCCTTTCCTGCCGGGGTCTCTACCTCCTGAAGTTCTTCTATTATAGGTCAAAACCCACTCATGCCTGCTTACCTTTGGTCCATTTTCAACCTATATGTCCCAAGAGAGCAGAGCCACCCACTTTAGATGTTCTGGACCTCTTGCCATTGCATGGGCAACCAGCAGCCCACTAGAGCTGGCCACCGATGATCCCTTGAACGGCCAGCCTGAGAAAGTATTAGCCCAGTAAAAAGGTCTCTCTCTTATAATAGAGATGAATTTTTGCATCAGGCAGCATCTTGGGACTCAGCACTGCAAAGTTTCTCTCATGGGATCCAGTCCCTTCCACCCTGACTTTTCTCTTATTTTATTCCATCTAGACCCAGCTGATGGTCCCCACTGTAGTACCTGCTCTAGGTACACATGCTAATGGACGCCATCAATGGGTTGCCCGTGCAACTGCATGCTATCCTCTGGGTAATATGTACCCTTGGGGTAGACCCCCCCAGATCATGCCCCTGGGGTTGCCCTTTGGATTCTGATGGCCTGACTGGCCTGAGAATGCCAACACAGCAGCAGTACCACAGGACAAGTAGAAACAAGGGACTGTTGGTGCCTTGTCCTCTTTTCTAACTTAGCACAGAGAGACCCTGGATGTGAATTGGTTTTCTTTTTTATGTCCCACTTATTGGTAATGAGAATCACTGTCCACTGGTCATCCTGGCTCATTTTGAAAGAGCCAGGAAACAGTTACTGTGAAAATGTGGCACTTTGGGTTTTTTCCTACAGAGACATTCTCATTATGCCTTGCCCGACTCTAATGATGTTTGCATTCTAAGTATGAATATTAAATTATGCAGAAAGATAACGGGTGATGATTTGGAAATCCCAGGAAAATTTTTTGGTTAACACAGAGTGCACAATTATTTCCATTTGGGAGGATGTTTTTGACCGATTAGGCATCTGTGACATGATAAAATTCTGACTAACTTGAAAAGGCACAGACTAGGCTTAATTAGACACCATCTCCAAACTAGGCAGAGTCTCCACAGCCCATATATGTCAAGTGGGGGTCAATGGGTCCCTTGTGCTTGATGCCTTCATGACGGTAGAGAGGCTGGGTTTTATAAATGGCATATTACTGACTGGAGGTCCAACTCAGCCTCATAGCCTGGCATTACCCAGCCTTCTACCAAGAAGGCAGATGGAAGCTGGCCCATGTTTCATGAGACCTACATCCTCTTAGTTGAGGCTGTGGAGAGAGCGCCCAGTTTGTGAATCAGAAGATTTGGATTTAAATCTTGGCCCCATTCCATTACTCACTAGCTGGATGACCTTGGGTAATGTGGTATACTGGATAGAAAATGGTGCTTAGAACCAGAAAGACTTGGGTTCAAATCCCACCTCTGCTATTTACTAGCTGTAGGATCCTGAGCAACTCATTTTAATTTTCTGTCTCAGTCTCCTCATCTTGAAAGGGGGATGGACAAGGTGGCCTTTAAAGTCCCTTCTGATTCACCTAGGATCCAATGGGAGAAAAGTGAGCGTGGTATTCATAGGACCCCAAATTTAGAGCTGAAATGTACCAACCTCTTCATTTAACAAGTTGGGAAATGGAAGGTCAGAACAGCAAAATAATGCCTAGGCAAACCCATCCTCCTAGACTTGGTAATGCCCTCTATCCTCATTCCAGTACCAGTTGGTGTCTTCCCTTTCTTCTTCCTTCCCTCCCTCTCTTTCTCTATCCCTCCTTCCTTTACTCCAGTTATCATCTTTATAGGCTCTCTTTATCCCAGAGAGGGCAGGAACTGTGTGTTGTTCATTTCTCTCTTCCCTAAAACTCCCTCTGACTTGCACATTAGGCCAGTGTTCAATGTGATGCTCGGTGATGGTCACCAGTGAAGATGAAATCAGAGTACCCTGGGAAGAAAAGCATTCTCCTTCTTTCCTCACCCAACACATAGCAGACATGCAATTAAAGCCATTTAATAGAGGTATGACCCCTGAGTAAGTCGCTTAGCTGCTTTGGGCCTCAGTATGATAGTAATGGAATATAAAGATTCCCCTGTATTGGCTTGGTTTTCAAATTGATTGTGTTAAAACCCAGAGTTTGTTAATCCCACCTGTGGGATGGAATTGTTGATGTGAAAAGAAAGTCCTGAACTGGGAGGAGCTGGTGACATAGATTTGGAGAGACAAGAGAGAGGCAGAAGAACTTTTTTGGAAGCAGCACCTCATGGAGGCAGAGAGAGACTGAGAGGATTGCTGGGGGCCACTTTGAATCACCCTGGACTTTTGAGACCTGCCCCCGGAGCTGCCAAGGACTGAGGAGACATGGCTGTTTTGCTGGCACTTTGTCTGTCTGTTTTGATGTTGTTTTGCCAGATTTGTCCACTGGTGAAAGACAGTGCTGTTGTTGAAGAAGTCCTGGAACCTTTCTGTTGGTTCAGAAGCCCTGAAGAAGGATTTTCTTGTTGTATGTTTACAGAAATCCTGGGAGAGGGTTTTGCTAATGTTTTCAGGGGTTCTAGGACTGTTCTACAGACAGAGGATGAATTAATGAAGGGACTGGCAATGTATCTTGTGGCCTTGCTAAGCCTTGTCTCCCCAGGAACTAAGATTGCTGAGAACTAGCCTCCTGTCAAGATGAAGAAAAGACCTCCATTTGGGTATTAAGTGCTGTGCTTAAACTTGATGTAACTCTGGGGTAGATTCAATTGTGATCCAGGGGTGGGGAACTTTTGACCTTTTTGTGTTCTATGGTTGAACAAATGAATGTACTTTACTTATGTTTGGAAACTAATCTCCATTTGAGAAGAAGGGTTTTGTGATGGACTAAATGAAGGTACAGCCTAGGGGTGGAGTAGTATTTAGAACAGGGACTTTGTAATTGATTGAATGAATGGAAGGTCCTGGGGTAGGGTAGTACTTGGAGATTATTTAATCACCCTTAGTAAATGCTGTATTTTGAATGATGTCCTATTTTGATCTTCTCTGTTCTTGATTTGTCACCGAGAGCACCTATGCTGGTATTTTGAACCTTGGGAAGTTGCCTTTCCTTGGCATTACATTACACTCAGTTTCCTTTTCTGTAAAAGGAGAGTGTTGGCCTAGATAGACTCTGCAGTCTCCCCCAGCACTGACCCTGTGCTGATTCAGAGAGATAACCTGGAGTGCCTTGGGGAAAAGGACTTTCTATGTTGTGATATCAGTCTCAATCCCCTTCTCCATGAAAGCTGATGAAAGCTCTTTGTATTCCAAGAAATTCCAAGGAGATGTCACTCTCCTTACCTATTTCCTTAATTTATCTCATTACTTGAAATGACATTTAAAGTCTTGCTCAGTAAGAATAATTAGATTTAATGCAAAGTCTTTGGAAAGGTGAGGGTCCTAATGAAATAGGAAGGCATCATTAATCCCAGAACATTTTGGCCAAATGCTTCAAAGATTGTAGAAGTCTTGACTAGAACAATACGCAAAATTCAGCTGCTAAATGTTTCTACCCAACTTTTCCATGTTACAGAGGAGAAAACTGAGACGTTGAGAGGAGAAGGGACTTGCTGAGGGTCATGCACAGAGTGCCGAAGCTTCTGGAGGAAGGTCTTCCTGACTTCAAGGCTTACTTTCCCTGCCTTTAAAATGGGGATAATTACACCTCTGTCGTCTCCCTCACAATGTTATGCCATTCAGATGAGGTAATGTGTATAAACTCACTTTCCAATTTTTAAGTGCAATTTCAACGTGAGTATCATGATCTGCCAAGGGAGATTGCCATAGGATCTTAGCATTGGAGCTCTAAGGGTCATGGGAGGTCATTAAGTTCAACCCTGCCAAAAATGGCAGAACAAGAATGACTAATAGAATCAGTGCCCAAGAGAATAAAGGAGATAAGAGAGTAGAGTGCCAGAACACCCTCCAGAGAGTCATGTCCTCTGTCCCAGATGGGGCCCTTGGGCCTGAAAGAACTGACAGATGTAATTAGTGAGCCATTGTTGTCCTTGATCTTGGAAAGATGATAGAAAACAGGAGAGTTACCCTAAGATTAGATAAGGGCAGATGCCCCTATTCAAAAAGAAGAAAGAGCAGAGAATAGAGTCTGCAAAACATGGGCCAGTCCACTGGACTTCAAGCGCTGGGAAAATTTTTGGAGAGCATGAAAGAGGTAGCCGAAAAACACCTAGAGATGGAAGCAATGATTCCAAAAAGTCATGAGGGCTTCCTCAAGAGCGACTCCTGCCAGACTAACCTCATTTCCCATCATGACCTGTGCTTAATCACATCTTGCTGATTAAATGATTGAGGGATGGATGGCCATGCCAGACAGAACTTTGAAGAAAACAGTCAAAGTAGAATTTATACTTAATGCATATATTTGAAACTTCATTTGGAAGCTGAATGCTCTTTGGGCTGGTGTCAGGGATGCATGAAATTAAATTTGGGAAAAGATCAGCCTTAAGAAATGTCATTTCTCTGAGCAGCAGGTAGTTAAAAGCAGGGTAGAAATTAGAGCTGGCAATTTTCCCACAGAAATGAGTAAGTCACTAGTGAACATATTTTCTTAATTGTTCCTCTAGTGTGTATTTGAGAAATATCTGTAACTTAGGGGCAGGAAACAGAACATCTGAAGCTAGTAATGGATCAGCCAGTCAACAAGCATCTATTAAGTGCCTACTAAGTGCTAAACACTGTGCTCAGTGCTGGGAATGCAAAGAAAGGCAAAAAGCCAGTCCCTGCTCATTCTCTAATGGGGGAAACAATATGCAAATAACCCCATGCAAAGGAGTTATAGGCAGCTCGAACTGGAGACAATCAGCAGGGGAAAGGCATCAAGATAAAGAGGACTGGGAAAAGCTTCTGATGGGAAGTAGGATTTAAGCTGAGATTTGAGGGAAACCAGGGAATCCAAAAGGCAGAAATGAAGAGGGAGAGAGTTCCATGAATAAGGGACAGCAAGTAAAAATGCTCTGAGACCCTAGGCTATGAGCCTGGGTGACTGGGAGGATTGTGGTTCAAAGTCCCCAAAGTTATAAAGCTGTGAGTTCCCTTTGACCTAGCATCACTGCTACTGGGTGTATACCCCAAAGAGATAAACAAAAGGAAAGAGATCCTATGAAAAAAAACAATTATAGCAATTCTTTTTTGTGGGGACAAAGAATTGGAAACTAAGGTGATGCCTATCAATTGGGGAATGACTGAACAAGTTGTGGTCTATGATTGTGATGGAATTCTTTTGTGCTATATGAAATGACAAAGCAGGTGGTTTCAGATAAACCTGGGAAGACTTACACAAACTGATACAAAGTGAAGTAAGCAGAACCAAGACAACATTGTATGTAGTAACACCAGTATTGTAATAATGATCAACCATGAAAGACTTAGCTACTTTGATCAACACAATGATCCACAACAATTCCAGAGGACTCAGAAGTAAAAATAAACAAAACAAATGCTGTCCACCTCCAGAGAGAGAACTTTGTGCACAGATTGAAGCAGTTTTGTTCACTTTCTTGAATTTTGTTACCTTTTATTTTACAACATGGGTCATATGGAAATATGTTTTGCATGACTTCACATGTATAATGGTTATCCTATTGCTTGCCTTAATAGGCAGGGGAGGGGCTGAAGGGATGGAGAGAATTTGGAACTGAAAATAAAAATTAAAGCAAATATGGTCAATTACAAAAGAGTTCCATGAGGTAGCCATTCCCTCCAGGGTTTTTGCTTGTCTTCCACAGATCTACCACCCAACATGCTCATGCCCTTCTTCATGTTCTCTTGACATTACGGCAGAGCTGTCCATTGCTTATCCCTCACTTGGGGTACTGGACTGGCCCTAGCAAGTTGGACAGGCTTCAAGGACCGGCATGGGGAAGGAAACTTCATGGAACTTGGAAAGGCTGAGGGAGATGAATTTTACAGCCCCAGCAGCTCTTGAAGGCTATTTCCTAATTTATTTGAAAATGTGATCCCCACTGGGGGAGAAGATGCCCACATCAATGAAAGTCCCAGTCCTGGAAGTTGAATTAGTTTTGACTTGGCAGGAGATGGGGGCAGTTGTGGGTAGCCCATAGTATATGTTATGAACAACTGGAAAATTCTGTTGCTACAAAAATTAGATCAGGGTCTGTTTTTGTTATCACCTGATTTCAGAGTATTTCAGAACAAACTTCTTTTGCCTTGTAAGAGTTTCCTTCACCTGAAAGTTTGCTACTAATTGTGATGCATGGAAGAGGATGACTGCTCTGTCACTTTACAAATGAATTTCATTCTGTACAGTGAAGTTCAGCCCGGAGCACAAGCACCAGGGAGTGTATTGGGAGTGATGTGACTTTGAATGAGAATGTTCAGAGCTGGGAGGGGCCCTTTGAGGCCACCTAGTACAATCCTTCATTTTCCAGCTTGAGCAGCTCAAGCCCAGGAGGTCCTCTTCCCATCACGCTCTACTGCTGCATCTGCAAAGACCACTGGGAGGGAGAAAGTGCCATTTGAAAATTTGCCCCCATCCCAGGGGAAATCGGGGATTGTCAGGGGCTGTCACTGGCTTGAGTAGAAGCAGGCTGGGAGGCAGGAAGGAGATGAGCAGATGCTGCATGCCAATGAGCTCAAAGCGAGCAAAGGGAGAGTGCTAGGGACTGGCTGCCATCACCCATGTCTTCCTGGGAGTCTGCCACCATCGAGAACAGGAGAAAGAAGCAAAGGCAAGCTGGAATGAAGTGTATGGAGAGCCAAAGTCCTCCCAAGAATCCCAACAAGTATCTTCTAAATGCAACAGTATACGAGACCCTGGGCTAGTCACAGTGGGGAGGATAGAAAGACAAAAGGAAGCTCAGGGAGGGCTTAGGTTCTTCTGGGGAATATGATGCCACATTGATAACTAAACCCATGATAACCTGAGATAGACAGAAGCCTAAATAACCAGGGGAGTCAGTTCAACATGATTATGGTATGCTGGGCCCTGTGTGAAGGCAAAAATGGAGCCGTCTCTGTTCTCGAGGGGCCTACGTTCTACTGAAATCTATGGCAAGTAGACAGAAAAGCAAAGATAGAGCAGATGCTGATGAATACATGCGATTCCAGGAGGAAGGGAGCACTGAGTAGGGAGGGGATCAGTCCAGGCCTTTGTACCAAAGGCACCTGAGATACCCTTGGAAGGAAGAGAGAGATCTGAGGCAGGCAGGCAGGAGGGATGCCTTGTGCGTGGGGACAGGAGACAGGGAAGAGCTGGCAGGCCAGTTTGGAACAGAAAACACACATGAACTAAGCCAGGAAAGACAGGTGGCAATCAGTTTATAGCACATTTCAGATAACAAGCTAAGGATTTTCTATTATATCCTCGAGACAACTGGGAGTCATTGAAGGGGTTCGAGTGTCTGTGTGTGTCTGTGTCTGTGTGTGTCTGTGTGTGTGTGTGTGTATGTACACATGTATGAAAGTGGGACAGAGAGACAGAGACAGACAAACGTGTTTTGGGGATAGTGATTTGGCAGCTGTGTTAAGGCTGGAATGAAGAGGGGATAGACCAGAGGCAGGGAAACAAACCTCATGGTTATTGTGATATTCCGGAAAAAAGGTGATGGAATGATGGAGATCTGAATTTGTGAATGGAGAGAAATGGCTAGATGGGAGAACCTGGCTGATGGGGGGGAGTGATAGGAATGGAATTGTCCTGGAGGCTTCTAAGGTACAGGCCTGTGTGACCTCGATTAAGGTGCACACACAGGCACATGTGCAGATCGATGTGTGGTGTATAGACAGATATAGACTGGACCTAAAACAATCCTTTTCATTGGTGCTCACTCCTCATCGATGTCATCTTTCATTTCTCTTCTAACT
This sequence comes from Petaurus breviceps papuanus, assembly GCF_028583685.1. Classification (NCBI taxonomy): domain Eukaryota; kingdom Metazoa; phylum Chordata; class Mammalia; order Diprotodontia; family Petauridae; genus Petaurus; species Petaurus breviceps. Next base: position 1,459,288 of record NW_027187307.1, read on the forward strand.
CTCTGCAATTTCAAACCATTTCCATGTTCCCTCTTTAGCTGCCTCTCGACCAGGTTTGTTTCCTGTTTAACAGTCATTCACTTTGACAGAGAAAACCCCAAAGCAACATCAGGGCTGAGTAACTCCTCTTCCTTTTCCATCTGTTGCCATTACCTCAAGCAGGGGACTTTCATTTTTCTATCTGTCTCTTCATCTGGAGACAGCATAAAATTCCTTTTGTTTTGTACCTAGCATGTTTGCAAAGATTCAACTCGTGCTGGGCCTTAACAATAATATATAACAGTTGGCATTTCTATAGCACTTACTATGTGCCAGGAACCATGCCAAGTGCTTTACAATTATTTTCTCATTTGACCCGCACCATGACCCTGGGAGGTAGATGCTTTTATTATCCCCATTTCACAGATGGAGAAACTGAGGCAGAGGTAAAGTGACCTGTCCAGGGTCACACAGCTGGTATGTCTGATGTCTGATTTGAACTCAGGTTCTCTGATCCCTGGCCCAGTGCTCTGTGCATTGTGGCACCCCCTAGTTGCCTACAGGCTTTAACCTGCCTAATCCCATTCATTCTTAGACTGAGGAATGTTCCATGAGCCCTTGTTCCTAGATTTTGTGCATGTTTTTGTGCGTTTTCTTTTTAAATCTAGGCTCATTGAAGAGCAGCCTGTGTGGCCACATCACTTCCCCAGATGCCTCCCCTTTCCCTTCCTCCATTGGATCAAACACAACCATATTGTCAGAATTTCAGTTTTGAAAGCCTTCCACGCTATCTTTCTCAAACTATCTCCCTTTGCAGCAGCTCAAAGTCCCTCCCGGGACTCCTTGGAGCACACTTCTCTAAAGTCTCAGGCACCTCTTTGATTCTGCTCAGAATTTCCCTCCTAGATGCCACAATTGATCACATTCTCCCCAGGTTGCTGCCTTCGTTTAGACTTCACTAAGCAGTTCTTCCTTGGGAGGCAAATTGTAGTCCAATAGGAAGAGTTCCTCTTCCTGTTTTTTCCCCTGCTTTTTTGAGAGATAAAATTGTCAGCCCAATAAGTTGAGCATTTATCAGGTGACTTGCTTTAAGTGGGATGGACTGCTGCAGAAGTTTGGACTGCAACATGCCCCATCAGTCCTGCTTTGCTTCTGTTTCACTTTCTAAAGTATCATCCATTGCTTCTGGTTGGTTGAATTGTCAGCAGTCACCTCCTGAAATGATGTAGCCCTTCTCTTCATCCCTCTTTGTAGCCTCAAATGTGCTTTGCGTCTTTGTTCAAGGTCATGAATTTTACATGTCGACCTCTGCCCTTTGTACTCCATTTTAAATCAGGTTTAACCAACCCTCCATTGCAGTCTTGTCACAAAGGACCCTCCCCCTCATCCCCACCATGACATATTACCTTCTTTTGTTACAATTTCAACTGAGCTTCTCTTGTTAACCCTACTTGGAGTGCTGGTGGATTGTCATCTGAATCCATGAGCATTTTTTTCCCAACACCCTTCTCATTGCCTCCTCTGCTAGGTGTTTCTTTCAATGTTGTTTTGATTTCAGCCATAATGGTCATTTCTCATAGTATCTGGTTTAATAGTCTTATCAAGTCATTTTTCTTCTCTGCTCTCCATTTTCCCTTGAAAACCCTCAATAAGGCTTCCAATCTTCATGAGATGCCGGGAGCCAAACTGTGTTTTAAGTCATGGTAAAGAAAATCAGATGTTTTGCTTCCATCCTGCCTGCAGAGGCAACTATTCTCTTCTCACACTCTTTTTTCTCTTTGAAAGTCCCACTTGTTAATTGGGAGAAGAGATGAAATGTCACCTGTGCTCCCCAAGACTTTCAGTTCCCAATACAAGACTTCACAATTATATGTGTCTTCCAGTGAGATCACTGGTTTCCTATCAGCCAGCAGAAGCAGGAAATAGTAGCTACCTTGACACTATACTCACTTCTCCTCCATGTAAGACCAGATGCATTGGTGGAGAAGCAAGTGAGTATAGTGTCAAGATAGCTACTATTTCCTGCTTCTGTGCAGCTGGTGGAACAGTGCATAGAGTGCTGGGCCTGGAGTCAGGAAGACCTTAGCTCAAATTTGGCAGCAGGTACTTTTTAGCTATTATTAGCTAAGTGATCCTGGGCAAGTCACATAACTGCTCCTAGCCTCAGTTTTCTCAACTGCAAAATGGGGATGGCATCCCAAGAATAACACCTACCTTTACAGGGTTGTTGTTAGAGTCAAATGAGATAATATTTATAAAAAAATTCCCCTAGTGAAGTAGTCACTATGCTAACGCTTATTTGCATCTCTCTCAATCTCCTAAGTCATCCATGTCATTTTCCCTCACTGTGGCTGTCCCCAGGGCTCTTTCCTGAGCCCCCTTTTCCTCCTTCTTACCCCCTCTTAACTTAGTTTCAATGACTGTCACCATGTAATTGACTCTTACATTTCGATATATTCCAGCCCTACCTAGTATTTCTCTTCACTTTCAGTCCTGCTTCACCAATTATTGGACATTTACAATTGGACATTCCATAGGTGTCTTGAATTCAATATGTCCATTATATTTCCCTGAAACACACTCACTGTGCAAACTTCCCTGCTTCTGTTGAGGGACCTACCATTATTCCAGTCACCCAGATGGTCAACCTTGGTGTCATTCTCAAATCTTCACTCTCATTCCCTCTACATGCCTGAAAAATTTACCAAATGTTGGCGTTTCTGCCTCTCCAGCACCTCTTACCTCTGGCCAATTCTGGAAATGCACAGCTAGCACCCTGTGTTGGTGGTGTGCTGGGAGACCCCATAAGCACTTAGCACCTCCTACTTAATCTCCTTACCTAAAGTCTCTCCCTTTTCTGATCCATCCTCTACTCAGCCAGCAAAAGGAGGAGTCATTTCTCTACTCAATAAACTCCAGTGATTTCCCCATTGCCTCTGGTATCAAATACAAAGTCCAGTGCCTGACACTGAAAGTCCTTTTCAGAGAACAGGAAACTGGGGGAAAATGTACAGCCAGTTTCTCTGATAAAGGCCCCATTTCTCAAATATACAGGGAACTGAGCCAAATTTATAATAATAAGAGTCATTCCCCAGTTGATAATAGGTCAGAGAACATGAATGGGAAGTTTTCAGAAGAAATCAAAGCTATCTACAGTCACATAAAAATGCTCTAGATCACTATTGATTAGAGAGATGCAAATTAAAACAACTCTGAGGTATCACCTCATACCCATCAAATTGGCTAATATGACAGAAAAGGAAAATGATAAATGTTGGAGGGAATGTGAAAAATTGGGGCACTAATGCATTGTTGGTAGAGTCGTGAATTGATCCAACCATTCTGGAGAGCAATTTGGAACTATGCCCAAAGGGCTATAAAACTGTGCATATCCTTTGACCCAGAATTACCACTGCTAGGGCTGTATCTCAAGTAGATCCATCATCTCTCTCCAAGCATTTTTACTGTCTGGTCCCCATGCTTGGAATGTTCTCCCTGCCAACCTCCAGCTCTTAGAATTCCTGGATTCCTTTAAGGCTCAGCTCAGACATTATGGCCTTCAGGATACCTGCATCCTTCTCTTCCAGGCTATCGGTCCTTCCACTCTGCATTTATCTTCTATGTCCTGATTCATAGATGTCATCTCTGCCCACCCCTCCCCCTTGGGAGCTCCTTAAGGGCAGAGACTGTTTTTGCTTTTCCTTCTGGAAAATACTAAGTTTTTTAGATATGTTTCTTGGCGGACTGATTATTAGTACCCCATTCCCAACTGAAATAAACTTGTATTTTCTTTGTTTCTTTTCTTTGTATGTGTACCTGTTGTTCTGCCCAGCAGAATGTCAGCTCCTCAAGGGTAGGGATGGCTTTTCCTTCTTTGCTTTGTATCCTCAGTGTGGGACTCAGGGCCAGACACAGAGGGGATACTTAGTAATTGCTCTCCCATTCAGGACTATGCTATACCTCAGGGTGCTGCTTTCCCCAAATCCCCTAGTGCTGGATTGGGAGGGTGAGGCTGTGCTCTGCCCCTGACTTTCCAGGTGACCCTGGACAAGTCACTGCAACTCTGTTTCATCTTCAAAATGAGGCTATTGGACTAGGTGAGCTCTAAAGTCTCTTCCAACTCTAAATCTATGATACTAAAGTATTCGGATTAAATGTGAAAACAGATCTAGTTCTAGTCCCAAATCTAATACTAGTTTGACGTGTGACTTTGGGGAAGTCACTTCCCCTTCCTATGTCTCTGTTTCCTCATATTTAATGTGGGGTTAATAACCCTTGTCCCATCTGCCTCATGGGTTTTGAAAAGCAAAAGAAATGAGTTGTAGACCTTCCTAGGGAGGAAAGCAAATATATCGTGCCCTACAGATGCAAGGCATTTCTATTAGTCTGGTCTCAGCCCATCAATTCAAAGATACAGATCTCAAGGCAGTGACTGAGGTGAAACTCTCCTTTTAATAACGAAAGATAACAAAGGCTGATTTCAAAGGCTTTTGTGGAGGTTGATCCAGAACAAACATCTTTTTTTTCAGGCATTTAATGTTTTTTTAACCTTGCTCTCACTTTGCAATGACTCCCCTGCTGCCCCACACAATCCTCCAGGGTAATGAAACAGCAAAATCCAGCAAAATAAATCTTTGTTTTCTTTCATTTAGGGAGGATAGTACCAAGGCAGAGTATCCCGAAGAGGTCAATCAATATGGTAAAGGCCTTGAGTGCCCAACATCTGACTATCTGTTGAAGGAAATGGGAGCAGGTGAGGGGAAGGGAGGGGCCACAGTTACTGTCTTCAAGGTTTTGTAATGTGGCAGAGGGATTAGACTTGTCCTGTTGAGCTCAGGAAGATGGAACCTGACACAATGGGCAGGGGAGTAGAAAACAGGTCAATTTAGGCTCCATATTAGGCAAACCTTCCTAACAATGACTACTGTCTGAAAGTGGAAAGTGCTCCCTGAGGAGTGAGTGGATTCCATGTCCATGGAGTTTGGCAACCCAGGTCTGGATGACAATTTGCTGATTATGCTGTAGTGAGGATACCTTGTTGAAAATGTCTTGGACTAGGTGGCCTATGAGGTATCTTCTGATTGAAAATTCTGGGCTTCTGGGAACATAGCCACGTCCAGTGCCATAGCTTCATCCTGTACCTGTAGGCCTGTATGGTCCTGCACCTGTTTCCTAAGAGCTGGTGGCAGCTTCCCTCTACTCTGAGGTTGTCTTTGGTCACTGATGAGAGTTCTCATGGCTTTCAGTGTTGCTTTCTGTTACATTGTGATCATCTGCAGGTTCTGTGGACTTCTCCCTGCATTAGTTCACACAAGTCTTCCCAAATTTTTCTCAATTTCTGCTATTTTGACTTCTCACATTCATGTAACACACTTTGTTCAGCTTTTCCCCAGTTGAAGGGCACCCATTTCCTTTCAGTTCTTAATACTAACCTTGAAAAATGCTGTTACAAATATGTTCATACAGAACACACATTTTTTTCATTCCCAGCAGAGTTATCAGGAGTTTGAGACTAGGATTTAGTTGGAAGCCTTTTAAGACCTACAACTCAAACATCGTGAATTGAAGAGACTTGTAGAGGGAAGGGGCGTGAGGTTGACTGTACATGTGGGAGAAAACCTGCCTGTTAGTGCTAGGGTTGGGTAAGAATGTTCCAGATAGACCTCCATTGTGCAGGGCACAATCCCCAGAGTGCATTGAGAGGTCCTCTGTTTGGTGTGTAGTTTGGTAATAAAGCTCTGTCAGCCTCAGTGGAACAGGGCCTCCAGGGGGCTGTCTCTCAGAAAAGAAGTTCAGCCAAGCTTTGCCTGAGACAAGAAATTTAAATGACAGTGTGATAGAGGTTGAAAAATGAGAAGAGGGCCCAACCAGCTGCCTTCCTCCCTGCCCCTCCCCCATTCTGGGACTACCTGCACCACTTACTAGCTGTTTGACAGTGGATAGGTCACTTAACCCCTTTAAGCCTCAGTCCTCACCTCTATAAAATGGAGATGCTAACCTTTGCCCTACAGACCTCTCAGGAAGTTATGGGAAAAGTGCTTTGGAAGCTGGAAATGGGTCAAGAAAGGGAACTCTCAGTACTGTTAATTATGGAGTCATCACTATCACATGAACCAAAGGAGTGTTTTCACAGGCCATTCTCTGAAGTGGGAGAAAAGCCATGGGTGGGGGAGCGAGAAGGGGAGAAGTAGGTTGTCATTATTGTGATTGCTCTGGACCCGTGATTTAAGTGGGGTGGCTCCCCACATACATGTAGGTGAGCAGCCCTCTGTAATGTATGGTTATTGATGCCCCCCCAGGGGTGGGCAGAGACAACAGTTAAGTGACTTGACTGGTTTGGGTCAGTCTTCCTGGCCCCAAAGCTGGTCCTTTCCCCACTACTCTTGGTTATCTCTCTAATAATAATAATATGCCAGGACACTTATGTGGCCCTTTAAACTTTACAAAGCCATACAGAGGGAGTCCAGATTTGGAAAGGATGAACCTAGACCTGAAGAAGTATCCCTGCACCCCCAAGTGATTTCCAACTGTTGCCTAAAGCCGATGTGAGAGAAAGCCCACTACCTACTTCCCAAGGCAGTCATTTTTATTTTACCTTTTTTAAAAGTAGACTTTTCTGTCTTCTAGATTGCCCCTGTATCTTTCCTTCTCCTCTTTCCCAGGGAACCAGGCCTCATCACAAAGATTTTCTTAAAAATAGAAGGAAAAAAGGAAGAAGATAAAAAAGTCAACACATCCCCCCAAATCCGCCATTATCACCAGGGCACTCACTTCCGCAGAGGGGTTGAGCTGGTGTGATTTTGACAAATTCAATTTCATTGTTTTGGGCTTTTTCTTTCCATTTCCATTGTTGTAGTTCCATTGTATATTGTTCTTTTGGCTCTTCTGACTTCCCCTCTGGATCAGTTCTTATGGCTCTTTCCAGGCTTTTCTGTACTAATACAACACAGTGATATTCCATGATATTCCTATATCCCAATTGTGTTAATTATTCCCCAATCAGTGGGCATCTACTTTATTTCCAATTCTTTGCTGCCACAAAAAGGAAGGGTTGCTATAAATATGTTGGCATCTTTTTTTGGTCAGTGACCTCTGGGATATCTGCCTAGCACAGAGTGAAATCTCTGGGTCAAAGGGTATGAACATTTCAGCCACTTTATTTGCATTCCTACTAATTGTTTTCTAGCCATCACATATTCACAGATTTAGCCCTAGAGCGGACCTTGAAGCCCATCTAGTGGTACAAGTGAGGACAATGAGCCTGAAAGTGATGAAGGAATTTGTCCAGAGTCACATAGCGACAAAGAAACTGAGGCAAAATTTCCATTCAGGTCTTCTTGACTTGGAGCCCTGCACTGTATCTACTGGACCCCCAGCTGTCTTTTGGATAGTTTTAGTGTCCACAATTTTCTTGGCACTGAGTACAAATTTGCTTCTTTGTAGCTTCCCACTCCAGTTCCTCCCTCCTCCCCCAGTCCTTCCCCCCTCCTTCCCTCCTCCCCTCCTCATGTTGCCCTTCGACATTCAGCAGAACAAATGTAGGTAGAACCGCTCTGATTGCCTACTAGGCCAGCCATTCTCAGAGCAGGTGATAAACTCCTCCTGAGAGTTAAGCATTTTCAGCTGAGGAAGCTCCTGGGCTTCATCAAGATCCTGGACCCTGGGCTCAGATTGGGAATAAAGCAGGAAGAGGAAAGATCCTCTGTGCTCCTAAGGCCAGCAACCCAAGGGAACAGACCTGTCACCAGTATACCAGAACTGAGATTATTGCCAGTCCTGGCCTGAGAGGGAGTGCAGGCTTGAGCCAGCTGCCCGTGGGGAGATTTGGAAGGGTCCTGCCTAGTCAGATCCCAGAGAACCGGACCATGAGTGACTGGATACTGGCTCACCTCATGCTGGTGGGCATTTAGCTAAGGGTTGCTCTGCCACAGATGCCCAGGCTTCCCAGAGACCTCAAGTCATGTCCATGTACAAGCTCCTTCCTGATGCCCTTTGGAACATGGAGCCCCATGAGAAAGTGCTGTGTGGCAAAAGGTTGCCAATTCCACCTCAGGTGCAGCCCAGTGAGTACTTTTCTGAAGAATGGAGGTGTAGGGTGGGCCACTGATCAGAGAAAGGTTTTGTGGAAGCAAGAGTATGCTTACGTACACGTGTGGGTACATAATGTGTAAGGCTAGAAAGCTAGCTTTGGAGTGGGCATTTACATAGAAGGAAACTGAGGCTCAGAGAAGTGAAAAGGGGGCAGCTAGATGGCACCACTAGCCCGGAGTCAGGAAGACCTGAGTTCGAATGTGGCCTCAGACATTTACCAGCTGGGTGATGTTGGACAAGTCCCTTCAGTCCTGTTTGCTTTGTAGGAGCTATGTAAATGTTACCTATTAGGTGACTTGCCTAGGGTTCTGTAACCAGTTAATAATCTAGGGCAGGATGTGAATCAGGCCCTTCCTGATGACAAATTTAGCCTGGCCCTTCATACTGTCTCTCCCAAACCCTCCAGCCCTTGGTGTTTCCAGGGGCTGATCTCTCAGTCTCTCAGTACTGGCTGGACCCCACCCTACCCTGCCAAGGTAGTAGGCTGGCCTGAGCAGACCTGTGTGCACCCAAGGGAAAAGCTGGTTCACCTGCTCTCTTTGGTCTGGCTTGGTCTATCACCTCACAAAGCTCTGATAGTTGAGAAACTATTTGAGACCTTGCTCCTGCCTTGCTACTCTTGTAGTGAGGCAAGTTGGCAGGGTAGAGGCAGGAAGACCTGGGTTCCAATCCTGCATCAAGTACTCCTTATGACCCTGGGCAAGTCACTTTATTTCTCTAACCAAATGGGGCTAATGATAGCACTTACCTCATAGGGGTAACATAAAACACTCTATACATGGAAGCCAATATTGTTATTGTCTTTTATTAATTGGGTAGTAGATAGAGTGTCAGCCTTGACATCAGAAAGTCTTGGGTTCAAGGACTGCTTTGGGAACATCCTAGCCTGGCCATGTGAGCCTCGTAATTGGAGGGCAGTTTTAGGTCTGCTATAGGGGGGGTCTCCCTACTCCAGTGAAATCACAGGGCAACTTCACCCCCTCATCACAAAATGACCGTGACCTCTTTTTCTTTCTACATCCTACAAAACCCCAGTAGCCATGGTTGAAAAAGGAGTTGGGGGTGGGCTCTGTTGCCTCCAGCCCATGTGGTTGGAGAAGTATCTCTCCCACATACTTGTTCCTTAAGTGAATGCTAATGGCCAGGGTTTGGTGCTGCACGGAATGGGTATTCCTTGCCGAACATGACTTAAAAACTACCCCATTACCAATGCAGACTGACCAGTGGAGCCTGCTAGGTACCTGTCAGGGCTTGACATGAGCCCTAGAGGGGTGTTCCACCTTCTTGTTTTTAACAAGTTGGACAGGCCCTTTAATGGATTTTTTAAAATGGGAACCTTCAGGGAAACTTGTTAATTTAGTGCTTCAACAGAGCATAGTTTAGTAGCCAGAGTCCTAGGAAGGGAGCCAAAAATCCTGGGTTCTAGGTCCACAGGAACTACTTAATTGGTTATGTGACTTGCTTAAAGGGAATGCCTCAGTTTTCCCATCTGTATAAAGGAGTACCTGTGATCCCTATTTCAGAGTTGTCAAACAGTTAAGACATCATAAAGATGATTGCATTGTAGGAAAAGTTGAGACATACAAAGAAAAGGGGAGTAGCTATCCAACAGAAACCTTGAAATAAGAAACCTGCATCCCCAGAAAAGCAGAAAACATACTTTGGGGTTATATTTGTTTTATATGAATGTAAATTTTTAAGATCTTCCCTGCCCCAAGTTAAGTGCACCTGGAACCTGTGGTGGGAGGCTTGTTTTTCAGGAACACCCACACCTTGGTGGTTTGTGATTGGGCAGTGGGTCAAGAGAGTTGTTACATTCTCTGACCCAGGAGAAGACTATATAAGCCCTGATATGAGACTTTGTTTTGGGGCTCACTTTGAGAAGTGTTGTGTGACTTGACCAGGAGAGACTCTGGGCAGTCGTTGAGAGACCCCCGGCTTTGAAAAACCCAGATGTTGATGTTTCCCTCTCTGGTAACTGTGATTTGGTATGGATGTAATGGTTGGACAGTTGGAGGCCTGTCTGCTTGAAATGTTTCTGTCTGTATACTCTGAAGTTCAGGGTGCTGACCTTTTTCCCCTCAACTAGGTAAATGATACGTTTGATTGATTAAAGCAAGATTGTTAACCCATTTTGATTTGCTTTCCTTTAGAGAAGCAGATCTAAGAACCTGTGTTGGCAGACACCATGGGGATGCTGGGGTTCTTGCTGCTATAATTTGCCATAGCATAGGGGTATGAGGAGAACACTTTTGTTCCCATAGCTCGAGCACTCACACCCACTCCCTTCTGATTTATCTTTTCCCTGTGAGTGTGCTTGTATGTGTGTTTAAATCAACAGACATCCATTTTCATTATTATCTAAATCTTAAGAAATGTTGGGAATTACTTTTCATTTGACTTCCCTAGAAACTGAAGACTAGAAATGCCTAGTCTTTGAATTCCTGTGCTTTCATCTGTGCACTGTTGGATTGGCCAACCCCTCTTCACTAGTCCATTCCTCCTCTGTTGAGGACCCTGATGGCTGAATAAGCCCCCTCAGGCTTGCTGCCAGGCTTGGATCGGTTCCCCATGCTCCGGGTGTGAGGACTGGATCCTTGAGATGACCATGGTGTTTTTACCCTGGCCTAGGAATACTGTGCAATGTTCACAGGGGAAGCCATTAGGAAGTGTCCTATACAAGGCTTTTACTCAAGACACTAAATGAGATTCTATTTTCCACCACTCTGAGTCCCCGTCTCCCTTTTAACTGACAGCCTCTGGGTAGATAGCACTCAGTCCTGCTGGGGAATAGCAGGACTCCCAATTCTCTCAGCTCTGCCACAGAAGGCAGGGGTCCCTGCCTTGTCCCACCACACTCCTCATCCCATCTGGTCAGTTCCAATCTCCCTTCCCTTGTTCGAAGCTTCTCTGACTTGTGACGGAGGTGGGAGGCCTGCGTGCTAATTCAGATGTGTCCTCCCAAAGTCAGAGACTTTGATGGCCTCAAAGGCCTGAATAAAGTTTGGCAGGACGAATGGAATGTGTTTCCCTCTTGGTTGCTAGCCCCAACTCAGGAAATTATATGTCTAAAACAGGGGTGGGGAACCAGTGGCCTTAAGACCATATGTGGCCTTCTAGGTCATTAAGTGCAGCCTTTTGACTGAATTAAAATTTTTCAGAATTTGGATTCAACTAAAAGGTCACACTTAAGGACCTAGAAGGTCACAGGTTCCCTATCTCTGGTCTAAAACATACCCCATTTCCCCTTCTTTCCCTCATAGATATGGAGCCCACTTCCTTAATTTCAACCAGATACTTACTTCATAACATTAGAGCAGATGTTGTTTATCCAAAAGAAGAGATACTTGAATGACTAACTCTCAGTCCCAGAGATGTATGGGTAAGCATAGAGTCCCAATCTCAGATATAGGTTCTCTCTGGCCAAGCCATGCCCCCCAACAGCAAACCCTATCTCTGCTCACTGTTCCCTACATGAGCAGCTTTACAGAAGAATGCTACTGTGAAGAGCTTTTAAGGTTCTGATTACATAGTATAGTGAACACTATTTAATAATAAACTAGAGCAAAACATTCACAGGGAATCAAGGTACAGCATTAACAATGTTACAACTTATCACAGAAAATCAAAATACAGCATTCACAATGACTTATCACTAAAATGGCCACATAGTTTTCAACAAACTACAATCATTTAATAAATAAATCATTCAATCATCCTTAAGGAGGTTTGCCTCCTTAAGGGTCACAAAATACAATAGTAAAAGTTTTCCACTCATGGGGCACACAAAGTTACAAATCAGTCACTATTCATTCATCATTCACTATTCAATCATCAGTCACTACTCAGACACAGGCCATCAACCCCTTGGTCACAAGCAAATTGAAATCTTCTCAGTCAGTACACAATATCCAAGTCTTCTTTCAACTTGACTCAAGGTTGGCTCTCAGCTTCCATGGTTCCTCTTCCCTGGTTCCAACTCTAGCTATCACCTGGGTTCAAAGGCAAGCAGCTCCCAATTCCTTGTCCAGTTCTTCATCTACTTTCCTCTCCATATTGAAGCTCACAGTGTCCAGTCCACCTCAAGTTCTTCACTGTTCCTGTTTCTGGGAAGACAAAACTTGACAGAGCCACAATAATATTCATTCACATTGCCAGCACCATTATCAATTCACTATCTGCCTGTGAAATCAACTCAGACCCACCAGCAAGGTCTGAGAACTGAACACAAATCATCAGCATATAAATCAACACACCACAAACAAGGTCCAAGAGGTCAGCACAAATCATCAGTAAAGTCTCAGGACCTCCAAAACCCTCCTCCAGGACTTCTGTAAACAGACAACCAGAAAATCCTCTTTCAGGGCTTCCAGTGAGGTCTCAGGGCTTCTGTACAAAGTATCACAAACATCAACACAGACAGAGCAGACAGAGTGCTGGGATACCACAAGTATTCCCCTTGACTCTGCCACCACAAGAGTCCTCTTTTCATCTTCTGCTGTCTCTAGCCCTGGGGTTCTCCTTATGTAGTCATTAGCTCCTCCCCAGGAGTTCACAAGTTGTGGAGTTCACACATTTTTTTCTTAACAGACTGAAACAAGGTATTAATTCAATAGCTGAAACAAGGTGTGAACCACTTCTGTGCTTGCCATTATACCCTCTTAGTATCTGGAGGGTTGTCACATGGCAGGGGGGTTAGCCTTGTTGTGCTTGTCCTCAGAGGGCAGAATGAGGAGCCACAGGGGGAAAGTGGGAGTTGAAAAGAGGCAATGTGGGCTTGGTATCAGGTAACAAAATCCTCCCTAGCAATGAGAGCTATCCCAAAATAGAAAGGAAGTCATGGTATAATGGACTTAGAACTAGAATGGGACTTGGATGTCAACTAGTTTGATCCCTTCATTTTACCAAAGAGGAAACTGAAACCTAGAGAGAAGTGACTTGGCCAAAGTTATACTGGTGTTCTGATTTAGTCATTTTCAGTCATGTTCAGCTCTTTGTGACCCCATTTGGGGTTTTCTTGGCAAAGATACTGGAGTGGTTTGCCATTTCCTTCTCCAGCTCATTTTACAGATGAGGAAAGTGGGGTAAACAGGGTGAAGTGACTTGCCCAGGGTCACACAGGTAGGAAATGTCTGAGGCTAGGTTTGAACTCAGACCTTCCTAACTCTCAGTGGATCTCTCCCCATCCCCACTCCCCACCACACTTCTCTGGAGGTCTTCAAGCAAAATCTGAATGACCACTTATTTTTGCTCTTGTCCCAAAGTTCCTTATTCAGGCCACCATCCCAGGTCAGAGATTCTGATTCTTTCTTTGCCTCTCTTGTCTGTATTCCCACCCCACCCCATGTTCCCTTGCCTGGAGGGGCTCTGGGCTATTCACTTAGGAGGTGCTAGGTACTCCCCCTCTTGGCCTCTTCATTTAGGTGGCTCAGGGTTTTCTGATTCATTTCTTGGAAGCATTTTAACAGACAAGCAGGGAGAAGAATCAAGTGTGTGTGTGGTGGGATCAGATCCCATCAGAGCCCTGCAGCAGACGTGACCGAATTGCTTACCACCCACGTGGGATGGCCTTTCCTCTCCTCTGTGCCAAGCCTGCAAGGGCCAGCCAGACACCTGGGGAGTCTTCTTTCTCATTTCTGTGGGGGGACATTTTCCAAAAGCAGAAGAAACTGACTGCCCATGTGGGCGAGAAAAAAATAAATGAGAAAATGCCCAATTCATGCATGTCAGCTTCCCCTCCCCCAGAAGATGAAATGGAAGACCTGGGGGGTTTCCCACCTGCAAATTCGTTATTTAGTCAATGCATCACATGTGGCACCAGTTCAGTAGTTTCAAGTTTTCCTTCCTATTGTGTTCAGATGACAAGCTATCTGTAATTTGGCAAAGCAGGTGGCTCCCCTTTCCCTCCAGATAAATGGGTCCCAGGGTTGTTCCTGTTGCCTGCTTTGGCACCCTACCTTGGCAGTACATTATCAGAGATATGTGGGGAATTGGGGGTGTTTGCATGTGTGCACGTGTTGTGGTTGTGGGGGAGGTAGCTTTCTGCTAGTACTCTGGGCCCTGCAGGAAGGCAGCAAACCTTGGGAGAGGGGCTTGGGAGGGTGAGGGGCAGCACTCAGAGATGGGCATGGAAAACGGCATGGAGCCAAGAGACAACCAGTAGCTCAGTGCTTCCTTGCTGCAAGGGAACTGAATAGGACAAGTGGGTGCAGCCATCACAGCTGTGTTCCTGAAGAGAAGAGCCCTCATGCACAAGGGTGGTGCAATGAGACTATCAGAGCCATGGGGAAACCCAGGCTGGATCCCATCTTGGGGGCTTGCTAGCTATTGTGGACCTAGGCAAATCATTCAACATCTCTGGAACACAGTTTCATCATCTGTAAAATGAAGGAATCAAATTGTATGTTCAAACTCACAGAGTTCAAGTAGGAAGGGACTTTAGGATTCTTTGGTGCCCTGAGAGACATCCTTTTGTAGTGGCTAGAGCTCTAGACCTGGACTTGGAAAGGGTTGGGTTTGGAGTCTACCTCTGTCCTTCCTTAGCTCTGTGACCTGGGAAAGTCATCTAACTTTTTTCAACCTCAGTTTTCTCATCTGTTCAATGAAGATAACACTAATCTTACCTACCTTCTTTAGGTCACTGTGAGGATTTAATAGGAAGCTGAGGCACAGCACCTGTTGGGACTAGCTCAGCAGCATGGGATTAGGCCCCATGGAATCCCAACCCAAGGGGTATGCAGAGGAGCCAATGTTTTAAGTTCCTCATTTTGGGTGGCCAGACCTTTCTCTGTTAAAGTGTTGTGACCAGGAAACAATTGATTTGGACTCGTGTTGTTCCTTGGACTGGACTTTCAACAAATGTAAGAAGCGTTTATTAAGTGTCTATTAGTGGTCACGCACTGGACTAGATGCCTTCAAGGATCTTACATTCAACTGGAGTCTGTAACATGTACCCAGAAAAGCACCATTGAGAGCAGGAAGCAAATATTCATTGAGGATACAACTTTGATTGAGTTGGGCCCAGCTTCCTGTGGTTAGTCATGCAGCCTGCCTCAAGCAGTATACTAGGAGGGTATATCAGTGGGCTTATTTTCTTTTAATGTTATTGTTTTTCACTTCTCTTTTTCTAGATCGTTCTTCTCTTCTGTGTATTTGCATTCCCATTCTATTGTTCTGTCTTTTATTTCTTTGGTGAGGCTTGCTATTAGAGAATCAAGTTTTTCTATTCTCATTATTTTTGCTGGGCAGGATACAAATTCTTCTTTCACAACTCTCATTTCTCCTTTAAGCTACTCAGGAATTGCATGTTATAGTTCCATGTTCTCCTCAAATTTCACAAGAGCCTCCATCTTATCAAGTATGAGATTGTTTTCCTTTGATCTGCAGAATTTATTCATAAATGCCTGAACTTATTCACTAAATCTGGAGGTCATATTTCCTTCTGTAACTGTTTTTCCTATTGATTTATCTGCTTATATTTAAGGTCTTTGAACTTTCTTCTTCCTGAAATCTTCGGTACTCTTAGCCTTTCCCCCCTCCCACCTTATTTTCCTTATCATTCGCTTCATGACTCCCTTCCCTTTCACTGTGGTTTCCTTGTGGACTGGATCTCAAAGCATCTCAGCCTTTTCCCACACTGGCCAATTCCCAAATTACTAGCTTAGGTATCTGAACCACCTGACTTTTGGGCGATCAGAAATGGCTCCTTTTGGATGCTGTGCTCTTTCCCTCAGATTTAAAGTAGTGCTGTTTAGCTCTGCATAGACTGTCCTGTCCTGGTGACCTATCGTCTTCCTACTATCCCTTAGTTTCTGCTCTGGCACCCTGGCAAGCTTTTGTTCCTAAAGGTCTGTGCTCAAACTGGCAGCCTGGATCAGAGTCTCTATAGCACTGGAAAGAGGGAGGGGGGAATAGGGTGCAGATGTGGGTTTTGATGAAAGTTTGCACTAGGTCCTTGGGTCTGCTTGTGTGACCTCACTGTCAATAGTGTTGGAGATAAGAGAGGAGTGCTGAATGAGCTCAGGACCAATGAGCATTGCTTCCTGATTTGGGGGGTTTTCTTACCTTCTTTTAGCTTCTGGGTATCCTAGGCCATGGAAACAGCTGAAGTTGTTTTGTCCTTGCTTCCTGATTTCTCTTTTGGAGAGGTCTTGAGAGATCATGGGCATCAGAGAAAATGGCAGTCTGCCATTTTGTTATTCACATGACCCAGATGTCTTCAGTTACATTGAAATCTGGTTGAGGATGTGTTCCAGAGTGCTGTCTGCTGTGAACTATGTATCTGACACTTTTGGGCAGTGGTTTTCAGAGTAAGGTTTAGGCTGGGTTGGGGGTGGGAGCAATGTGCATTGCTTTACCCCAAGGTAACCGTGGTCTAACCTCAAAGGATATGTGACCTGTCAGTGGCTTGGAAGATGAATGAAGTTTGATCCTTCCAGGCTTGACATCTCAGCTATACCTACCCTTTTCCCACATGCTTCCCCATCATGACCCTGACCTCATATTCTCACCTCTGGACTAGGATGTTACCTCTCAAGGCAGTTGTTAACCAAATTATAGCCATGCACCATTTTTAAACAACTGTGCACAACCTGAAAATATTTGGAGTCTGCTCCTCTAGAGATTGACAAGGCAGAGGGAGGATTTCAGTCTGTCCTGGCCTCATTAAAGCCTCATCCCCGTTTCCTAAATACAAATCATGCACCTCTCCTGAGAAAAGACTTGGGAGAAGACATGGCAAGAGGATGATGGAGTGCCTCTAGAGACAGGGAAAGACTGGACAGGGCTACTACAATGGAGACTGTGGGACAGTATTAGGGTGTGGAGGAAATAACAAGAATTCCTTAGTTTTAAGAAGCATCACTACACTTATTCTCTCATTTAATCCACAAAATAGACCTGCAATGCCCTTAGACAAGACCTCCCAGGATTATGATCCCATTTCACAGATGAAAAGTTGAGACCCAGGGAGGTAAATTGACTTGCTCAAAGCTTCACAGTGGCTAGTAGGAAGTGGAAGGGCCACAATCTGAACCCACAAGCCAGTGTTCTTTCTACTACATCAGCATTAGAGACATGGAATACTCCCCCATTTTCCACTTTTTTCCAGTTTGGATGAGGTTAGGTCTCAAGGGCTATAATAGTGATTCTGACTACCTGTCTGAGAACCATGTGACTGTTCTTCTGCAAGTGATAAGCCTAGAAGGCTCACTAATGGTGGTGGTGGTATGTGTGTATGCGTGTGTGTATGTATGTGTATATGTATGTATATGAGTGTGTGTTTATGTATGTGTGTATGTATAGGAGTGTGTATGTGTATGTATGTATTTGTGTGTGTATGAGTGTGTTAGTGTGTGTGAGAATGTGTGTGAGATGGTCTATGTGTATGTATGCATGTGTATGGTCATACAGGACGAGACTCAGAACTCAGAAGTGAGGTCCTTGGAGGACAAACAAAGAAAAGCAAATAAAAGTTAGTCATCACTCAGCAGTCGACTGAATTTCAATAAAATAAATATTCATTACATCCTCTGCTCATTTGTGGGCAGTGGGGCTCAGGTGGAGGGAACAGATGCCGCTAATAAAGGAGATGTAGATGAGCATCCAGTTCTGTTCTAGATGGACCCAAATTAGTGGCAGATACAAGGGGCCCTGGGAGCCTGGCTTCTGGTGCCGAGATCAGTTTGGTAAAACCAATGCCTTGATGATATTCATTTACACAAACATATCCCCTGAAGAGACAAAATTCCTCTGGATAACTTGGGAAAAGAGAGGGTGGTTGCTGCATAATCATAAATTAAGAAGTAATTTCTAAATACTCTCTCATTCCTAATCTAACCCCCCCCCCCACATCCCTATTTGTCTAAGTAAAACAGCACGTGTGGATTAACCCTGCCCTGAGCATCGGTGCTTAGATGGTCTCACTCTTTTCTGAATTATTTTTATTATTGTTCCTTTTTGCTCATATGTTTGGCCAATTTGGAAATGTCTCATAGGCTTTGGTTCCATCCTCACAATGACATCACTTTTACCATACTTCACTTTGAATGTTCCCAGTGATCCTCTTGCCTCTTCCTTTGAGGCTAGGATGGCAGGTGATTCTCCCCAGGCATGTGCTACAGTATTGCTTTGAAGCTCACTGAAAACTGCTCTGCCAAGGCTTCTACAGGAGGCCTGACTGAGGACATTTCCCCAAGACAGATCATTTATTCCAGTGGATTGGTAGTGGTAGTACTTTGAGGTGCTACTTATCTCACCAAGTCACCTTGAGCAGCTGCTTTGATTTCTCCCATCTGTCTGACCAAAACAGGACTGGCAGTACAAGTTGTCTTTCTTATTTCCTTCTTCTTGAATCCTAAACCATTGGATCTACGAGAGTGCAATGGGTGAAGGACCAAAAGACGCCAGGTGTTCCCAGGGATATGTCTTGTGTGGTTGTGGTTTGGAATTTTTACCTGTTCACTCATTCATGCAATGGACATCCATTTCTTTGTCAAGGCTCCTTAAACTCTCTCCACTTGTGACCCCTTCGACGCTTCTTAAACTGTGGGTCATGACCAATCCAAACACAAATCTGAATGGGAACTATTTACCAAACTAAATAAAAATAGGTAAAGCATAGATAACATGCCATTTAAAAACTGAACCAAGATTCTGCCTGCATAGAGGCTTCTGCACAGTTTCATGGCCCTTCCTTCTATCTGAGTTTGGTGCTGCTGTTGCAGGGCACAGCGGCTTACTAGATGCACTGATTTGCAGTGTGCACTTCTGTAACTGTGGGCCATCCAGACACCCTCTCTCCACTGGAGGTGAATGGTTGCTATTTGAAATTTAAAGGCACTGAAGAAATATTTTAACTCCAAATTTGGAGGAGGAAAGACAACCTCTAATGTGCTCACTCAGAGTCATCAAGGGTTTAATACTTGGTGACTCATAAACTGGACAAGGAACAATGATTGACCTCAATATTCTGATGGAGTATTAGTGCATTGCACTCATTTAATATAACGTGTTAAGTCTAAAGTAGATTTTCACAAAGCACCTTAGATTTTCTCATGCTACTTCTTGTGGACATGATGGAGTGATGGGCTTGAAGAAAGTACATAGATAGGTCTGGAGGTCTGCAAATACCTCTTGACTAGTTGGGCCCAAAGAATGATTGTAATGATTAATGGTGATTGATTGATGTCTGTCACCCTGGAAGTAGGTCTCCACTAGAGTGTCTGAGGGCCCCAAGGCAAACCTTGGCCACTAGAATCCAAGAAATGAATCTACAATAACTTCATTAGAACAAAGGCAGCAATTATGTAGTGTGCACCAAGCTAGAAAGGATACCAGCATGGATGACCCACGAGTCCACTTCCAAAATTATAAGCAGGCTATTAGAATGTGGGACCCAAATTAAACAGACAGGATAATAGGGGCACATGTGAAGGCTTATTGATTACACTTTACACAAGTACAAGATGGGGCAGGAGAAGCTAGCCAGCGTTGTCAGAAGACCCCCGTTGCTTTTTTCTAGTGGTCTTCTATGTATGTATGGCAGCCCCCAAAGCTAGTAGGGTCTCTGTAGACTTAAATACTGTGTCTCCTGCTTCTCTGGAGAGACCCTCCCCCACCCCAAGAGTTTGGAGTTATTCTAAGGATGCCTGAACTTGACCCCTACAGGCCCATCTAGCTTAGTATATAAATCACATGTACAAAGTAAAATGTTATCTGGGCCTTACTCTCCTCTTTTGTAAAAAGGGGGCTTTTGAAGACTGGATGCAAGAAGACCATCTACTTCTAAGAATCTCTTTTTCATTTTGGTGACCACTTAATGTCTACTGTTTGGTGAGGAGAGTATACAATATAAATTCATATCTATAGACCTTATGGGAACCTATCAGTCACTAGTTAATGGCCCCCTCTGTCAGGCATGGGATGCAAGGTCAGAAATGAATCCAACCCCTGCCTTCAGGGAGCTTCGTGTGTTTGGGGGTGGGGGTAAAAGATAGGATTTGGCACTTATTAGTCAAATTCATGCCACAGTGAGGCATTTGATAGTATGATTTTTCTGCAGTTCGTGCTGGATAATTTCAGCCTACCTCTGAAGTATGACATGAAATTAAATTGCTCATCAAATTTTCAGATGATGCCAAACTAGGGAGAAAAGGCACAATTGGGCAACTGAATCTGGATTTTGACAGCTGGTAGGCCTTCTGAAGTTAAGGTGAATTCTAAGACGATTAAGTTATATTCACTTCTGTAGTGTAGCTACTTGCAAAAAAAAAACTTTATATGCGAAAAAGAGCTGGTATTTTTGTGAATTGTCATTGGGATTATGATCATCATACACTTTGAACTTCTAGGAGTAAAGGAGTGATCTCTGTACTTCTTCACTCATTAAATAACTTTCAGTTCAGTTTCGAGGTTAGGAAAACCCCAATTTAGGGAAAGGAAGTCTAGTGAGAGAGAAGGCTCTGATCAAGCTAAGCCACACAGAGGGGTCCTAGGGATGATCTGGAGAAGAATTGATTTAGACTTTGGGGGAGACATGAGCTCTGTCCTTTTTTTAATATACCATATGGAGAGGATCCAGTATTTTCTGTTTTTAATAATCATTTCCGCCTTTCCAAGGGCAAAACTAGAAGATGTTGATAAGAGATACAGAGGTAGAAATTTTTACCCAAAGAGCTGGAGGTTGTCGCTCTGAAGTAGATTGGGACTTCCTTGGAGCATAGTGGGAGAGTGAGCAAGTTTGAGTTAAACAGCATTTGGGAAGCATTGTAGAGAGATCAGTTGGACACAACCTTGGAAACATACCTGATAATGGTTATCCAACATTAACTTTGTCTGGGACTTTGGATTACATCTCCTTAGGAAGGGTTTAGATACATACTTTTGATTTATTCTCAACTGAGTGAAGAGTGATTAAGGATGGATTGCTTGACTCAGAATGCCATAGAGTCAACCATTTTGAGAGAAACCATGGCTTTCTACTGGCCTTCCATTCTGGCTTTGCCTTCCCTCTTTTTTTGTAGATCAGAACAGAAAGTGTGGCAAACTTGGATCCTGGGATGAGGGGTGGACCTCCCCAGGAGCTGCTATAAGAACTGCCTACGAGTAGAAACACTGATATTCCCATTGAGTCCCAGGAAAGAATGACCATATGACCAGATCATGAGAATCCCATAGTCTTAGCCTCCCTGATGGAGGAGGAGAGATTCATGGAAAGGCCTAGCTCAGAATTCAGCCATCTCTCAGAAAAAGGGGGCTCCTTTGAGCAGGGCTAGCCATGAGGTCCCTTTGTCAGCCAACTCCAAGTCTGAGATTTCTAGGACTTTCCCTTCTAAGAGAGGGAAGGGGAGTTTCTTGGAGGGAGAAGAGGATTGCACATGGGGACCTCCAAGCTAGAGAATATGCAGGAGAGTATAAGTCAGGAGAAAAAGACCTGAACTTTGCCCTCTGTATGTTATTTGGGCAGCGCAGGTCTAGCATCCCCGAGTTTGTTTGCCTCAGTACAGTGGGATATTTATAGGGATGTCTAGGGAAAAGTGGGACTCACCAGAGAGAAAAAACAAAATTAAACAGTTCCTGGTTTCTGTAAGTCCTTTCTCTTTTCTACATTTGCTACAGAGGCAGAATAAAGACTGTTCTATCATATAAGCATTACTTTGAGTGCTTATATGGGAACTGTTGAACCCTTTTACCAACACATGCAGAGGTTGAACCATGAGCTATATTTGCACTAAAGTCTAAGATTTCCCAGAGGCAGCTCTGAGTATAGGCAGTGTAAGACAGAGTCATAATTATGGGTGACTGACCCAAGATTAAACCTAGAGCTTAGGGCCACAGACTATAATAGGATGCATGTCAGACTGTGTTTAGCTTTCTTCAGTATAAATTCTATGAAGTGATGACTTTCTCCCAAGGTCTCCATGATTTCTACCCCAGGAACCAGATCTTGCCTATTGGTTAGTTTCAGAATGTGAATTGGATTTCCTATTGTCCCCCAACCACAGTCCATATAAGTGCATCTGGTTGGGTTAATTTCTCAGATAATTACAATGATAGTCAAGATTTATTATTATATGGAAATGACACTGGGTTACTGATTTTGGTCCTAGTGGAGAGCAGATTCCAATGGGCCCTGCCAAGCACAGTGATGGACTGGATGTCTTTTATCACAGGACCACTTGTGCTATATTTAGAAAAAATCATCACCGAGTTAGACATGGGATGATGCATTTTTGGCTACTGCACCTCCTGAGGGTGCTAGTAGAAGAGACATCCACAGCAAATAAAATACAGATAGTTGACATATTGAAGTATAATTCAAACGATTACATTTGTCAGATCATATCTGGCCTGAACTTGTAACATAATAAGATCCCATTCCGTGACTCACTTTAGGGTGTCTGCTTTTATTCCCTCTATAGTTGATTATTTGCTTCTCTGGATCTCTAGGGATATTGTCTACACATGATGCACCTCGCTTGGATTATCCCAAGGAAAATTGGTGTTTTACTTTCTATGCATTTAGATTCTTCTCTCATGTAACTGGGACAAAAATTTCCAGTTCTCATGCCCAGGTGAAATGAGAAAGGAGCTTGTCAAGGAGCCAAGGAATGTGCTTTAAATGGCCAATTGAAAGTGGCAGTTGGTATCAAAGTGGATAGAGCGACTGGGCCTGGAGTCAGGAAGTCTTGAGTTTAAATCTAACCTCAGATACCTATTAGCTGTGTGACTCTGGGCAAGTCATTTAACCTCTGCCTCAGTTTCCTCAACTGTAAAATGAGGATCATAATAGCACCTACTCCCCAGGGTGGTTGTGAGGATCAAATGGAAGAATATTCATAAAGCAGTCAGCATAGTGCTTGACACAAGGTACTTAATAAATGTTTGTTCCCTCCCTTGTCAGTGTGTGGATCTGTCTCTTTTTCCTCCTATTGAAGACTTTGGGTTGGGGGAAATAATTGTATTCTGACTCAACTAAGACTCTCCAAAAAGGAGAATATGGGTGTGGGGGAACTCCATTAGCAGCTGCCCTCATTGGCATTTCTATCTTCTACAGCAGTGGTCTCTAAACTCTTTTGATCATGTACCTATCAATGAAACACTTTAGAACCTCCCCAGTATATTCATATTCATTTATAAATTATATACATCCAGTCCATAAACCTTTATTAAGTACCTGCTGTATGCCAGGCAATGAGAATATGAAAGAAAGGCGAGAGACAGGCCCTGTTCTCAAGAAGCTCACAGTGTAACGGGGCAGACAAAATGTAAACAGTCACATCCAATGTCTGCACAGGCTATATGCAGGGTAAATGAGGGCCTAACACCCAGCACAGCTTCTGATCATGGACCCTATTCCTCCCCGCTCAAGCCCAGAAAGCAGGCCCAATGTAATCCTTTTGTTTCATGAAAGCCTTGGGAACACTGAGGATCATAGGCTTAAAGACAGAGAATTACAGGGAGTCTCAGATATCATCTAGTTCAATCCTTTTATTCCACAGGAAAAATGCCCCCCTAAGATGTGTCCCCTGTGAGTGAGCCTTGACCCAGTCTACGTCTGCTCTTCATGTCTTTGCTCCACTCCAAGTTTGCTGTGGGAAATCTCTGTATAGAGTTCATGCATTATTTGAGGCTGTTTCAACAAGTGTGGGTAATAAGATTTCCAGCTCTCATGCATTCCAGGTAAAAAATTATTTCCACATAATTAAACTTCCATTCTGCTTTCTGACCTAGACACTCCTTGACAAGATTCTAGTAGGGCCTGAGTGAAGCCCATCAAGGCAACTAGGTGGCATGGTAGATAGCAGGAAGATCTGAGTTCAGATCTGGCCTTGGACACTTACTAGCTCTGTGACCCTGGCAAGTAAACATCCTGTCTGCCTTGGTTTACTCAATAGAGGAAGGGCAATCGTAATAATAGCACCTCCCTCCCAGGGCTGTTATGAGGGTCAAGTGAGCTAATATTTGTAAAGTAAAGTTTTGTTACTGTGCCTAGCACATAGTAGCTGCTTCCTCTCTCCCTCCCTTCATGTGCCTGGCACATAATAGGTAAGTGAAAGAGGTAGGATTCAAGCCTTGATCCTCTTTCTACTTGAAGACCAGTTGCACGTGGATGGCAGCCATGAGATAAAAGAACAAAATAAGAAGCTAAGAGGATGGTAGCACTGAAGCAGAAGGGGATACCAGTGGGGCCTAGTGCTCACCTTGGAGTTAGGAGATCTGGGTTCAAATGTTACCTCAGGCACTTAGCAGCTGGGTGGCCTTTGGCATGTCCTTTTGCCTTGCAGAACCTCAAATTTTCCCTTTGTAAAATGAGTGGATTGGATGAGATCATCTCTAATCCTAGGATTTTCTTGGAGTCTTAATCTCCTCATGCAGAATTGAGGTGCTTTTAACATTCTTTTGCCCTGTGGTTTTGGGGGCTCCTAGTGTCTCATAAATAGATGATGGCAGAGCATCCTAAATGTTTTTTTCTGTGTCCAGCTGTCGGTTTTGAAGCATGGCTAGTGCTAATCCCATCAAATACTATAGAGATCTCTCTTCAAAACAAATTTAGGCCATGTGTCACCTGTCTTCTCATTCCCCATGGAGATAGGCAACAAAGCCTTGTTCCAAAGTTCATGTAACACATGCATTCCCCTGTTTGTCAGGAGAAAATCACCTGTTCAAATTAATGACTGAAATACTCAGAAAAAGTAGACTGTGTGTGGATGGAATGGCTTAGACGCAACAGTTGCAGATGGCTCTGATATTGGATTGTTCTCACATCCCAAGAACTCCCTGTGAGCACCAATCAACAGCTCTGGACTTACTCAAAATGCCCCAGGGAACTTGGCCCCTGCATATTGGGTCACATAGGGAGCCCATCACTGGGCAAAGCTGAGAATTGGCCCCACTTGCACAAAGCCATTGGACTCCTCAGGCATTGCTTTCAAAGGTGTTATTTATGGAAAACAAGTTTCTTATTAGAGTTGCTTAGACCCAAAAGGTGGATTGATTGGTAAGGGAGACAAAATCAGTCTCATTTCGCATCTAAATAGTTGGAATCAATGCTCAAGACAGAATTATTCACTACATTCTATTAAATACCTAGCCATCTTTGATTGACATATTAGGGATGAAATGGTCTAATTTCTGACTGTTCTCTAACTCATTTTTTTCTGTATATGGAAAATCCTAATTGTGTAGGGAGTTCTCTCCCCCCGCCTCACCCAGGCATTCAAGATTATCATCATTTTGCTCTACTGGGTTTTTAAAAAGTCATCTCCAGGGGGCGGAGCCAAGATGGCAGAGTAGAAGCACAACCTTCCTGAGGCTCTGGCTTCCACCTTCCCCAATCCATGTAAAAAGGAGACTCTAAACAAACTTTGGAGCTGAAGAACCCACAAAATGACACAGAAAAGCTAACCTCCAACAGAGGACAGCCTGGCAGGCCAGCAGGAATCCAGCACAACGCTCTGGGAGCCGAGCCCAGCCCCATGCCACGCTTTGGCCCCAGGGTGGGCCTGACCAGCTGCTGGCCAGAGGGACTCGAGATCAGCAGCATCTGTGGCCGTTTCCAGATTTATTAACACATAAATGCGAAGGACAAAGTGAGAGGCAAGTGCAGTCTGATCTTTCAGACCAGTAAGTGGGAGTACATGGCTTTTACACCTGGGGCAAGAAGCCACTGAGATGCCAGCACAGCCAGCCAGTGCCACATGGCAGCTTCAGCTCCTGGCCTGCAGAGTAATCGCTCTTGCTTTAACCTGCTTGGATCTGGATTGCAGTCTAGGGTGGAGGTCCTGGGCTGTGTGTCCAGCTTTCCAGAGTGTGTGGAGACCTCATAGAGGACACCCATCTAATACCTCTGGCACCTGAGAAAACCCCAGCGTTTGGGACGAAAGCTCCCCTGTCTGATGGCAGAGTCCTACTGTGGCAAAAGCCCAAAAGTCAAGTAATTGAGTAGCAAAATGAGCAGGCAAAGGAAACAAAGCAGACAGAAGATTCCAACATTACATTCCTATTTTGGCGACAAAAAGGAGCAAAGCATGGAACAGGAGGAAAACAGTGAAGTCAGAACTCCTGCACCAAAGTTTCAAAGGAAAATACAAGCTGATTACAAGCCATAGAGGACCTTAAGAAGCAG
This sequence comes from Petaurus breviceps papuanus, assembly GCF_028583685.1. NCBI lineage: Eukaryota > Metazoa > Chordata > Mammalia > Diprotodontia > Petauridae > Petaurus > Petaurus breviceps. Next base: position 1,485,485 of record NW_027187307.1, read on the forward strand.
ATAAGAGAAGTGGAGGAAAAATTGGGAAGAGAAATGAGAAACGATGCAAGAAAGTTATGAAATGAGAGTAAAAAGCCTGACCGAGGAAAATAATACCTTAAAAAACAGACTGACTCAAATGGCAAAGGAGGCTCAAAAAGGCAATGAGGACAAGAATTCCTTAAAAAGCCGAATTTGCCATATGGAAAAAGAATGTCAAAAGCTTAATGAGGAGAGAATCATTGCTTCAGAATTAGATTGCAGCAAATGGAAGCTAATGACTTTATGAGAAATCAAGATGCTGTTAAACAGATCCAAACAAATGAAAGAATACAAGGCAAGGTGAAATGTCTCATGGGAAAAACCACTGAGGAAAATTAGGTCCAGGAGAGAAAATTTAAAAATTATTGGACTACCTGAAATCCATGACCAAAGTAAGAACTTAGAAATCATTCTCCAGGAACTTCTCAAAGAAAACTGCCCTGATGTTTTAGAACCAGAGGGTAAAATAGAGGTTGAAAGAATCCACCAATCACCTCCTGAAAAAGATCCCAAAAAGGAAACTCCTAGGAATATTATAGCCAGGTTCAGGAACTCCCAGATCAAGGAGAGAATATTACAAGCAGCCAGGAAGAAACAATTTGAATATTGCGGAAACAATCAGGATAACAGGATCTGGCAGCTTCTACATTGAGGGATCAAAGGGCTTGGAATATGATATTCCGGAGGGCAAAGAGCTGGGATTAAAACCAAGAGTCACCTACCCAGCAAAACTGAGTATCATGTTTCAGGGGAAAATATGGTTATTCAGTGGAATAGAGGACTTTCACGCATTCTTGCTGGAAAAACCAGAGTTGAATAGACAATTTGACATTCAGATACAAGAAGCAAGAGAAGCATGAGAAGGTAAACAGGGAAAATAAACCATAAGGAACTTATCAAAGTTGAACTATTAACATTCCTACATGGAAAAACAATAATTGTAACTTATGAAACTTTTCTCAATAGTTGAAGGGATTAGAAATATATATTTATGAGGGTATATGGGCATATGAATACATATGTGAATGGGTATATATATATATATATATATATATATATATATATATATGTTTACAGGTATACATAGATAGAGGGCACAGGACCAATTTAACAGGAAGGGATGATACATAAAATGTGAAATTAAGAGGTGAGAGGAATATAATGAGAGGAGATGGGGAGAGACAGAATGGGGTAAACTATCTCATACAGAAGAGGCAAGGGAAAATGGTTACAATGGAGGGGAAGAATAGGAAGGCAAAAGGGAATGGGTCGATCTTATTCCCATTGAATCTGGCTTGAGGAGGGAGTGAAATACACACTAAATAGGGTATCTCACCCTCCAGGAGAATAGGGGAAAGAAGGGGATGAGAGGGGGGGGGATGATGAAAGGGAGGGCAGGCTGGGGAGGGGGAGGGA
>NW_027187307.1:1487321-1570291 GCF_028583685.1 Petaurus breviceps papuanus
ATATGTGTGTATATATATACACTATTATTAATTCCATCTTACATGTAATTGGGAAATAAGATATACAGACACTGAGGCATAGGGATCCACTGGAAAAGTCAAAAGGGGTGTGGGAGAAAATATGGGAGAGAGCAGATTGAAGGAGGGGATATCCTGTGGGACTGCTATTTTGGGGCGGTGGGTAGGGGAAAAACGGGGAGAAAATTTGTAACTCAAAATCTGGCAGAAACAAATGATGTAAATCAGAAGTTAATAAAGCATTAAAAAAAAAGTCATCTCCAGAAATTTATTTTAAATTAATCCTTTATCCAGTCAGTGTCACGCATAAGGAAATAAGTAAGAAGCATTTCATTGGCACTGGTTTTTGTTAGGTTCATTAATAATGCATGGGGCATGATGTTTGGCCACAGAAATCCTCTCTTGGTAATTAACAGTGCAGCATTTCAAGTTCATCCAATGATAATTCTGGGAGCAAAACTAACAGCATAGGTAGAATTGTCTAATATCAGGGTAAAATATATGTGCAAAAGACAGAAACGGTCAGGTGGAAGGCCTCTAGTCTAGCCTAGGAGACTTAACCCAGGACTGGTCATTGAAGTCTTGCCCCCAGGGTACAATGACAGCACTGTCCTGGGGTGTGTTTCCTGGCAGCTGTGTGTTTGATACCTGTGACTAATCCTTTAGCAACATAGAAACCTTACAATATCCTAGGGACATGTTTCTCTCCATGTCCCCACCCCCAACACTCACACCCTTTGCCTCAGGCACAAACAGTCTTTTGAAGCTCCTTTTCCATATGCTCCGATTTCATTTTTAGGGATTTATTTTCTCCAATTAGATTTTGAACCTCCCTTCCCAATTCACAAATTTTACTTTTTAAGGATTTGTTTCCTTTAGTGAGATTTTTTTTTTCCATTTTGGCAAATGCCATTTTAAAAGATTGGTCAATTTATATTCTACCTCCCTAATTTGGCTTTTAAAATCCTTCCTGAGTTCTTCCAAGAATGCTTTTGGGGCTTGAGACCAGTTCATATTCCCTTCTGTGGTCTCATATGTGAGTATAGAGTTAATACTGTCCTCTGAATTTGGTTCTTCTCACTCTCTATGTTAGGATTCAATCATTTTTATTTTTCTAAATTGCTTCTTTCCCATTGTGATTGCCTATTTCCTGGCTTTTAAAGTGGATTTCTGCTTCTGGGGTACGGAGGATTCTGACCCACACTTCTTAAGCTGGGAACTAGAGGCATGGTTGTTGACTTTGTGTGCTGTGGCCTCTGGGTGTCTAGACCGAGGCCAAGGTTAGGACTTTTGGTGTTTCCCCTGGGTTATGCTGAGGCTCACAGAGTAAGGTGTGGGGGAGGGGTAATCTGGCCACTTCAGGTTTCTGCCTCTGTGCCCCTGGGCTAGAGCTCAGGCAAGCTCAGCAGGTGGTGGCCAGGGCCACACTTGTGCCTGCAGAGTCCCCTGACTGTGCTAAGGCACATCTGGGTTTGTGTTATTAGTGCTTGATGACTCCACCCCCCTGGGCTTCAGGATCTCCTGCTGGTCAGCTGAGACAGGGCTTGTTGGGATGCCTCCCACCCTTCACTTAAGGCTTGGCACAGCTTCAGTCACCCTTCCTCTAAGACTCCCAAGCCTGCCACTGGTTCCACGATTTCAGGATTTTACATTGGGGCCATATTCTCTGGGTTTTCAGGGTCAGGGAGGGGGTTTAGAGCAGCTAGAGTTTACTCAACCATCTTGGCTCCCAGAAGTTCAGGTAGGTGATTTTTAAACATCCAGGTTGTGGATTGATAACCCCAGAAGTGACTGCTGTCACTGCTGCAGGCCCTGGGCTTATCTCTTACCCACCTCTGACAGATACCCCATCCTGTGGTGAGAGGTCTGCAAAATTGCCCCTGTGTTGGGTAAATCTACTTGCTGGGGCTCACCCTGGCTCTGTTTGGTCTCAGGTCTGCACAGGCATGAACAATCTTAATGATGGCTCTGGCTCTCCTGATTTTTCATGTTTTCTAATCAGTAAATTGTATACATTTCAATTCAGCAAGCATTTATTAAATACAGACTGTGTCCCAAACCTATAGTACCCAGTATTCCTTGGAAGTCTACCATCTAGGTTCTGGTAAGGTCCAATTGATTTCTGAGTGGTCTAGCCATGGAGAATTCAGTGCAATGGATAGAAAGTCAGCTAGAAAGCAAAGCCTATCTCTGACCGAAGTGAGTTGTGTGACTCTGGAAAAGGATTTGAACCTGGAAATGATCATGAAAGCTTCAGGAGAGCTGCTGATTGACTTTGCAAGAGGGGCCAGGCCAGTCCCATCCCATCCTAAGTACTATATAGTCATTGTTCTCAAGAAGCTCAGACATCATCTCCATCACCGGTGTCCTGTATACTGGAACAGGAAGACCTAGAAGCAAACTTGAGAAGCAAGAATAAGACATAGACCCTGTGAAATGTGCCCTGGTCAGTCAACAGTCAACAGACATTTAATAAGCACCTACTATGTGCCACTCAGTGTGCTAAGTGCTAGGAATACCAAGAGGTAAAAGATGGTCCCTGCCTTCAAGTGGCTCACAGTCTTGGTGGGCGGAGTGTAGGGAGACAACACACAAATAACTGGTTACAAAGAACTCAGGACCAATTGGAGATGATCACAGAGGGAAGGCACTAGAATTAAGAAGAACTGGGAAAGACGTGCTATAGTAAGTATGCTTTTAGCTGGGACTGAAGGGAAGCCAGGAGGCAGAAAGAGGAGATAGTATTCCAGGCATGAAAGACAGCCATTGTCACTAGATGGCAGATCATGTGGGAAGCTATAAGGCAGAAATGGCAACATGGCCAGCTTGCCAACATTGAAGCTTCAACACTCTGGAGTGGGAAATAGTGAATGGAAAAAATGCAAATGAGCCAGCATAGATAATGTTAATATGTGGTTTTCTAAGTCAATGTGTGGGCCCCCAGGGATCTTTCTGTAAGGTATAGTGGTTGAACTGGACTGGTATAAGGTGTAAGAAGTCTGGAGAGGTGGGGGGGAGAGGGTATAAAGGGCTTTGAATGCCAGACAGGGAATGGTGTTCTGGAGACATAGGGACATTGAGTTGATCCAAAGGGAAGGTGGCTGGCAAACTCCTTGCAGATGTAATTGTAGTATAGTAGATGAAATACAAACTACAGTCTGATCTGGCACTGGCCAGGCACAATGGTGGAGGTGGGCTTGCACTCCTCAGCTTGCCGGTCAAGACAATTAAGCTCTAGAGTGGGAGTCTCAATGCTGAGGGGATTAATTTCCAGTGTGAATGAATCAGAGCCTGAGGGTTGAAGGGGACCTCAGGACAACCCCATCAGATGTACCCATGAAAGGAAGTCCAACCATAATGTACCCTCGAAGCAGTCATTGAGCCTCTCCTTGAAGACCTCCGGAGGGGGAGGGGAGGGGAATCCACCACTTCCCAAGTCAGCCCATTCCACTTAGGATGACTGTAATTGTTAGAATTGGCCTCCCCCTGCTCCTAGCTCTATCTTCTTTGGCCAAATAGAACAAGTCTGAAATATCTTCTGAACATGATGGCCCTCCAAATACCCCCTCCCCCACCCTGATTTTTCTCTTCTCCAGATTAAGCAAACCCAGTTCTTTCAAGCTATCCTAATAAGATGTGGACTGAAGCCCCTTCACCATCTTGGTTGCCCTTCTCTGGAAACTCCCCAGTCTAGCAATGACTTTCTTAAGTTGTGACCTTCAGAACTCCAATTATGCTTTCTCTGCCTGCCATCTCTCCCCACTCCGCTTAGCTGTTGAAGTTCCCAGTTGGGTGATACTGCCTGCTGCTGCCTCTGCCACCACCACCACCACCACCACCACCTCACCAGGAAGCTGCATCTGACCCTGGCTGTGTGACCTTTGGCAAGTCTTTTCTCGGTCTTAGATTGTTCATCTGTGAAATGGCTTGTTGCCAGACTTGAATGAGATCATGTCTGTAAAGTGCTTCTTGAACCTTAATGCACTATGGACATAATAGCTGCTGTGATGGATCTGAGGAGGTAGAAAATAATCTGGATGCAGGGGGCTTCTGGGAAGCGGCAGAGCCAGGACTCAAACACAGGTCCTTTCCATATGTGGTCCTTAATGACATACTAAGAACAGTATCCAAGAGGAACCCTCACCATATTGTGCATTGGGCCTTTTATGACCTGATGCCCCTTCCCCTGGACCCTGATAACACTAGTGGACAGAGAAGAAAAGACAGACTCAGAGGGGGATTTTGACACTGGTGGTAGGAGAGAGATTTGGGTGAATGGGGGTGGGATTTCTTGGCACTGTTACATCAACCTCACTTAAGCTGCTACCTATTCTAACTCTGGCAGAGGCCAGTCCTGACCACCTGTGTAGTTTTTGTAAAAGTAACATTCATTTCACCTAACTGGGTTGGTTGACCTGAAAGGCCCATCCATGCTCCTCCCCAGTTGGGGCTCCCTTGTTGCCGTTCTTCCTGCCAAATAAGAGTATTGCAGAGAACAGGACAAAAGCCACTGCTCTCAGAAGCAGGTGGGCACCAGCTGGAGTCTGGCAGGGTAAGAAAACAAGCACCCAGTTTGGGGACCATCATACCACATAAGCCTTTGTAGTCATGGAAATTTCATTCTTTTTTCTAAGAGTCACAAAGATTCTATTTCAACTTGCTCCACAAAAAGAATTTCTGATCTCTCTGAAAGTGGGAGAGCTGGCCAGCACCTGCCAGGCCTTCAGCCAGAACCATAGCACCAACTGCCTTGGTGAGGAGTTTTGCATAAAAGCAGTAATGTACTCATTAAATGTAGCTGAAAATCATATCATTAGCACAGATATTTCATGCATGAATTACTCTCTCCAGAAGAAAATAAGGCCTTTTTCTGAGCATCTGATCTTTCTACAGAATTCTTTTGGTGCCCATTAACAAGATCCATCCCAATTTCTGTTCAGCATCTGGCTTAAGGTCCCTCTGATATAGTTAAGGTTTCTGCTTTTCATCAGGATTTTGCCCTATTATGCAAGCTAAATAATTTGCATCTGTTGAAGCTTGAAATTATCCCATATTTGGAAAGTTTTCTGGGGAAAGTTGAGCACACATTAACAAAGTCCAATCAAGTTTGGCAGTCAAATGACAGCCATGGAGGAACATGGTGGCTGACTAGAATGGGACCTGTGTCTTCTCCTTGAATCAAGAGGACTTTGGGGAATACATTTGATTTGGGGAAAGCTAGCAGCAGCTTTCTGGGGCTTTCTGTGCCCACCCTCCCTCCAGAGCCCAAAGGAAGAAAGAGGAGGAATGTAGAACGATACTTGAGCACCAAGAATCCAGTTCCGTGAGGATTTCCTGAGGGCTTGTTTTATGCCAAGTGCTCTACTAAGGTGTTATAAACTTAGCCAGGGGAGATAGCATACAGTACAAACATGGACTCCCAAATGAATGAGAAGGAATAGGAATTATCCATGGATGGTGGGGGCTGGGGCCCAGGTAAGAGGCCCTATGACCTCTGCAAGGGCCCTCAGACATAGCTTTGGTTTGAGGAAGTTACAAACTGAAGTCTGCGTCTTTTCAATTTCCAACCCTTGTTCATAGTTTGGCCTTCAATTTTCCATTATTTGGCAAAGTCTCTTTTTAAAAAGTGCTGCAGTTTGTCTATAGGCAGGGGCACTCATTCAGAAGTGGGAATGAAGCCTTGTCCTTCAAATAGCTCACCATCAACACTACCAGAAAGAGGTCTATTTGTGATACAAATCTGTTTCTCATGATGAACCTGAGAGACATTTGGTGAAAGTCTATCCATGATCCACTTGAGTAGATGAGAGATATGGCTTTACCAGGCCCTGAAGTACAGTCAGGGGTGAACAAGGATGGGAGTTGGTGGTTGGTGAAGCAATCTGGCCCAGGCCAATGGACTAATGGTCTATTTCTAGAGGCATACCCTACAGTTTAAAGGAATCATGGATTTCTGGTGCTCAAGAAACTGGGAAGGGACATAGGATTGTGGCTTTATAGCTGGGAGCAATCTCAGATCATTGAGCCCCACATCTTCATTTTATAGAAAAAGAACCAATTTGCCCAAGGTCCCACAGGTGGCTGAGCCATCTTTTCAGGTATGTTGGAATAGCAACCAAAGGCATGGGAAGGCACTAGAACTGACTATCCCCCTGTCTTTGATGGACCTAGGCTTAGTATGGGTGGCTAGGGGTCACTGCAGTGGCTAGACCACTGGGTCTGGAATCAGGAAGACCCAAGTTCAAATCCAGTTTCAGCCACTTCCTACCTGTGTGGCCCTAGGCAAGTCACTTAACCTTGTTTGCCTCTGTTCCTCATCTATAAAATGAACTGGAGAAGGAAATGGCAATCCACTCTAGTATCTTTGCCAAGAAAACCCCAAATGGGGTCACAGAGAGTCAGACATGACTAAAATAACTAAACAACAACAAAAAAGGCTTCATATAATCTTTCCAAAGAGTCAGAGAACCACCCCTTTTTTTCTTCCTCCCTCCCCCCTTTCTTCCTTCTTCCCTCCCTCCTCTTTCTTTTTTCATTTCTCCCCTCCCCTTCCCTCCTTCAATAAACATCTATTACATTCCAGTACACAAGAGTTTCTGCCCTCAAGGAGCTTACCTTCCATTGGGGAGAGGGGATAACACAGCTAAGTAAATACAAAATACATGCAGAATACATCTAAATTAAATTAAATGAGGGTGGGACAGGAAAGGCCTCACATAGGAGGGGCCACATGAGCTAAACCTTGAAGAAGAATAGGGACCTTCTGAGGCAAAGGGGAGAAGGGCTTCCATTAGAAGCAAGCAAGCTGGTGATGCGTGGATGGCTCTTGTGTGTGGGAATAGCCAAGAGACCCATTTGCTTGAGATGGAGAGTGCCCAAAAAGGGTTGATGCATAATAAGCTTGGAAAGGTTGCCAGCAGCCAGATTGTGAAGGGCTGTCAATGCACCAGGACTCAACGACTGCATGTGCTTGTAGGATAGCTGGAAGCCTGTGGACATATTTAACAGCATTCGGCCAGAAACAGCCTTGAAATCAAAAGCCATTAGAAAGGATAATTCCGAAACTAATCAAACGTTGGGAAGCGGTGACTCATTGCTTTTTGTTACTATCCCACACTGATTTACTGTTAGAAATGAGTCAGTAGAGCTTTTTCATAATGATGTGTGGCCTATAAGAGGCAGGAGTGGTATCCAACTTTCTAAACTGACTTTACAAGCTGGCTTTAGGATTCACCGAAACCAAATCTTCCTGCTCTGGGAAGGTGGGTAGCAGAAGCTTGCCTGTTCTCCACATCTATACCCTACCCCAAGACCACTAGTGTGCCCATGGGCCATTGGGTTACTCTACCTCTCTAAGATGTTATCAGTGAAATGAGGGGACCAAGGCAGCTACTCCAAATGGCAAGATTAACGGATTAAAGCACTTTGTCCCTAACCCCTCCCAAGACTTCCTCATTCCTTTTTCTCCCTTTGTCTCTACCTTAGATTTTGGTTCATCCTCTGGTGTCTGGCTGTTATAGGAATGTAAATTTTTAAGATCTTCCCTTCCTCTAGGTTAAGTGCACCTGAAGCCTGTGGTGGGAGGCTTGTTTTTCAGGAGTGCCCACACCTTGGTGCTTTGTGATTGGGCAGTGGGTCAAGACGGTTGTGACATTCTCTGAGCCAGGAGAAAGCTATATAATCCCTGATATGAGACTTTGTTTGAGGGTTCACTTTGAGTGATTGTGTGATTTGACCAGATGAGACTCTGGGCACCTATTGAGAACCCCCTGGCTTTGAAAAACCCAGATGTTGATACTTCCCTCTCTGGTAACTGTGATTAGGTATGGATGTATGTAATGGTTGGACTGTTTGGAAGCCTGTCTGCTGAAATGTTTCTCTGTCTTGTAACTTCTGCTTGTAACCTCTATATACTCTGAAGTTTGGGGTACTGGCCTTTTTCCCCTGAATTAGGTAAATGATATGTTTGATTGATTAAAGCAAGATTGTTAACCCATTTTTAGTTGCTTTCCTTTAGAAAAGCAGATCTAAGAACCTGTGTTGGCAGCCACCCTGGGGAAGCTGGGGTACTTGCTGCTACACTGGCACAAAGTTTTCTCCATCCCATTGATGATTTCTGCTTTTTCTTTGAGGGCAAGTTGCTGTCCACATTTCATCTGGAGCTACCTGAAAACTTTCGTTAGCTGAGTGGATATTGGAAAGGGTGCCAGTATCTGGCCTAGTACCATGGATACCCATAGCTTGGCAAAGGAATCTTCTCTAGGCCACCTCGGCATGGCTACTCCTGTATATTTTAGCAAGGGCAGTGGGGGAAGGAAGGGAAGGGATAGGAAGGAAAGTGGCAAAGAAGCAATTGTTTATAGAGGAAGGGATAACAACCTTTCTGGGAAAATGAGGGATAATATTGTTTGAATTGCAGCCTGCCTTTCAGGTTTTAGTACTAAAACAAAACAGATACACACCCACCCACACACAAACACACACACACACACACACACACACACACACAAAACTTTTTCCAGCTTATACTTGAGGATAATGGGCCCTATTACTTGGGGGAGGCAGGGTGGCAGTTGATATCAGTCCTGCCTGAGAAAGTATACCAATCACTATAGCAAGAAGGCTGGCCCTTTAGAACCTAATGGGCTAATGGAATGATTGGGGACCTCTTTTTTGATTGCTTACCCAAACTAAGGGTGGGACCTTGTTCCCAATGCAAGAGCTTTTCAGCCTTCCAGGTTCTGGGTAAAACTCAGAAGGGAAATCCATTTGGAATGCAGAAAAGAGGCCAGCCTGAAATCAGCAAATTAAAACATTGCCCTACTGAAACTTTATGTGCTAGCCCGTTTAGCCCTGTGATTACTCTCACCCTGACCTCTGGGCTGTTCCTCAAACAAGACACTCTGTCTCTCTACTCGGGACGTTTTCACTGACTGTCTGCTTTGTCTAGAGCTCTCTCCTTCCTTGTCTTCCCTTTTTGACTTCCTTCAAGTCCCAGCTAAAGTTTTCCCTTCTGAAAGAAATCTTCCCCAATCACCCTTAATGCTAGTGCATTCCATTTTATTGATCAGCACCAATTTATCCTGTATAGATTTTGTTTGGACATAACTGTTTGCATATTGCATATAAGAGCAGACACTATCTTTTGCCTTTCCTTGTATCTCCAAAGCTTGGCACAGTGTCTGGCACATAGTAGGTGCTTAATAGAGGTTTATTTAATGACTGACTATTGCATGAGAACCAGTGTAGCTGAACTGTATTCTAGTCCCTGCTCTAACATGAATGGTGACTTTGCTTAAGTTGCTCATGATCCAAGCAACTCACCAAGTCTTAGAGCAAAAGCTGCTCAGGATGGACACCTGAGTTCCCTTCACCAAAGAAATCACAGATCTGAGAAGAACCAAATAAAACATTAAATACATAAACCCCACAAGCACGATCTCCAAACCTTTCACAAAAATTCACGAAAGTGAAGAGAATGTCAGCTATCAAAACTAGCAGGGTTTGGTGGGAGAATCCCCCAGCCTGGGTGAGGATGGGGTCCAGGAATGGGAGGGCAAAGAACTGGTCTTAAGTTCAGATAGAAACAAATATCTGCAAGAGGCATATTGACTTAGAAAGCCACAAATGCACATTATCTATGTTACATGTTATTTATATTTATGTTGTTAACTATATTTTAATCTGGTTCAGTATCCTGGGTAGCATGAACTGATGCAGAATAAAGTGGGGAAAAAGAAACAGAAAAAATATATCATGATTAGAAAACTCTAGAGAAAAATAACTTTGCAAATCAGAAGATGAGACATGTTATCTGTCTCCCAAAGCATCTCCATTTGATGGCCACAAAGAGTCATACATTATTTTTCAAGTTTTTAATTGAGGATTGAGGGGCATCCCAGATATTGTCCCAAGATTCACCAAAGGGAAGGATGTTGATGAAAAATGTGTGGAATTTGGGATGTACCGTTTCCTAAGGCAAGCAGCGCGAAATGGGAATTTGTCGTTTTTTTTGTATTCTGAGATGCACACACACACACACATATGTACACACGTGTGTAGGTGCATGTATAGATAGAAATGTTCCTTGATAGGGTCCTTAAATTCAAAGTAAAAATATAAAATTTTGAAAAATGAAAATCCTTCATGGAAAGATCAACTTAGATGCCACCTCTGCCATGAAGCCTTTCCTGAACTGCTCTGAGCTGTTATCTTTCTCTCACTCTCTTCAACTTTTTCTCCAACAATTTGTCTGATCTCTCCCCTCCATCATCAATTACTGGTTGTGTGACCCTGGATGAGTCACTTCACGTCTATTTGCCTCAGTTTCCTCATATGTAAAATGGGGATAATAATAACACCGACCTCACTGGGTTGTTGACAGGATTAGATGAGATATCACTATTTTGAAAGCTCTCAGAACAGTGCCTGGCACATAGTAATTACTACATAATGCTATCAGTTATTTATTCATTCATACATCTATTGATTCAGCCTTTCCTCAGTTGATGGGCAGTCTCTCAGATTCTTGTTATTTGCCTGCTGTTCTTTCCTTTTCCTTGCAGCTGTTCTCTCAATGGTAGCAGAATTCCTCTTAACAACATTTGCTATTTCTTTATCTCTGTTGATTTTGATGTATTTTTCCACCAAAGGGTATGGATGGGCATTCCACTCTCCTGCTTTTCAAATGCAGCATCTCACTACCTTGGCCCTTATTGCCTGGTGATAAGGTAGGTTACAGCTCATCCCTTACCCAAGGTTCTCCAGGACCTTAAGAGGAATTGGGTAGTAGGATGGAGATTGGGTTCTCTGCAAACAGCACCAGGCCCTGCTGAATGTATTCCCTCAAGTGTAAGGTTGGGCCCCTGAACCCATTACATTTAGTCACTAACAGTCAGACTAGCTTTTACAAAGGGACATTTACTTCAAAAGGTATATTCACAAATATGCACCCTTGCTCCCCAGTACATGGTGCTTAATTCTCCTCACTCACCATATTTAGTTTCTTGAATAAGCCAAGGGGTTAAGGTTAATAGTTTAGTTTAGTTCCTATAGAGCAGTATCTCGGTTTCCAAATCCCAATTCCCACTTGAACTTGAGATCCTGGCTTTTCAGAGCTTTTCTTTTGGGCTGGTGGGCTGTACCATCTTGTCTAGAGTCCTGACTCTGAGGTCATTATCGATTGAACTCTCCCACTGGTAGGGATCACTAAGGGCACCTAAAACTTAGAAAAACAAGACCAAACAGAAGCAAATGCTTCCCAGGTCTATTTCTTGGTAAAAGAAGAAGCAGGAAAAGGAAGGCTTCCCCTTTTGCCTTCATGGTACTTGTACTGTGGGGTGAACTGTGATCTTCACCCTTTGAACATAGCAGGAAGGAGAGTAGGAAAGAGGAAGAACTGGAGGGGCAGAAAGAGCATGACTGTCTCACTCTAGCTGTATTTAAGGATGTCACCTAGTCTGATTACACAGCAAATCAAAAAAGGCTACACCCACCTATAGGGTAGGGAACAAAGAGAGCCTCTATGATAGGTTATCTTGACACGCTTCCGAGTCCCTATTCCACAGATAAGAGGGAGTATTATCTGATCGCCTCTCTCAGTGCCTTCTTCCATGTACCCCAATTATGAGAAATATCTTCTTCCTTTTACCTTTCTTTCTCTTTCCCCTCATCAGACTCTATTAGAATGTTATCATTACACCATCATAAGTAATTTTCAATTGTTCAGATAAATTTATCTTTTTAGGTTTCTTTGTACTTTTATATTTCCAATTTTCTACTTTGCTCTAGTCTTTTCATCAGAAATACCTGAAAGACTTCTATTCCATTAGAGGACATTTTTTCCCCATAGAATTATAATCAGTTTTGCCAAGTAATTTACTTTTGGTTGTAAGCCTGTATCTTTTTACCTTTCGAAATATTGTCCAAGATTTCCTCGTTTGGAATAGATGCTGCCAGGTCTTGTGTGAGCTTGACTATGGTTCCTTGGTACTTGAATAGCTTCATTTTGGATGCTTATAGTATTTTCCCTTAGTTGGAACTGTATATTTTGATATTTCTGGGATTTTTCTGCTTTTTTTATTTTCCTTGTGGGGATCAATAGATTCTTTCTGTTTTTATTTTGCCCTCTGATTCCAGTACATTCTAGCATTTTTTTATTTATGATTTATTGAAATATCCTGCGCAGGATTTTTAAAAGCATGATTAGTAGGCTGTCTGGTGATCTTTAACTTAACCTTGACCCATTTTCCAGGTCCGTTATTTCCGATATGTGATATTTTACATTTTCTTTTTTTTCAGTTTTTTATTTTGTTCTAATATTTTTTGCTCTCTCATGAAGTCATCGGTTTCTCTTGGGCCTATTCTTGTTTTCAGGATTCACATTATTGGGAAAGTTTACTCCCTTGCTTTTCTAAGCTATGTATTCTCCTTCCCATTCTTTCCCTCAGTGCTTTTATATCATTATTTATCTCTTGCTTCATTCCATCTATTCATGTAATCCTTGTGGGGGAAAAATCCATTTTTCCTCCTTGGAGTCATTGCCTATAATTGTTAGGGAGTGTTTCTCTCCTTCTTTTGGGAGGATTTCCAGATCTGCAGTGTTATTTTTTTTTTAATATATGCTGGTTGTTGTTTTCTTTGATTTAATTAGCTCTCCAGCTTTAGTTCCTAAATTGAAGCTTCGGGATGGTTAGGCTCTGGCCTTGCACTGTGCTTGTGGGTGGTGGGGTCAACCTTGTTTGGTTTCATTGTGAATCACATGGTTCCTTGCACGTCTTCAGCGTTAGGTCCACTGAGTCTTTGAGGTTGAGTCCTGGATTCTCATGATCTCCTATGCATCTCAGGACCAAGTGCTAGGGACTGAAGCCCCTGGTTGCTTGAGGTATTCCAGTTTGAGTCTCAAGCAAGTCTCAAGGTCTCTACCCTTGAGCTTTCTGACTCTCCTGAGGCTTTCTTGGGAGCTGTTCACTTTTGCCTCTTATCACAGTGGTTTGAAAGCTACCTGTGCCTCAGGCTTATTGCTGGTCTTCAAGGGAAGCTGGGCTTGTCTGCCTGCTCTGTGCTGACTTTGCTGAAGGCTTCCTTTCCTGGTTCAGTTTTCATAGTTCTGGAGTGAGAAGTCACTTACTATAGTTTTTCATTGGATTTATTGTTCATTATTCAGGCTAGTGCAAATGTCAGGGTTTTGCTTGCTTAGGCATGTGGGGCCTGTACAGTTGGCCTCCTGTTTAATAAGCCATCTTGTCTGGAAGAGCTTGGAATGAAGGTAAGGAATCCAAAAGATTGACAGGAGAAGGAAAAATGTTCAAGGTATGTAACTTGCAGGATAAGGAGATGGAAAGTCCAGTTTAGAGAAGAGTCCAGTTCATCTGAGAGATGTAGTGCATAAAAGGGACATTGAAGTCAGACCGTGGAAGTCTTTAAATGGCAAATTAAGATCTGTCAGTCTTCAAGCATTCATTAAGAACCTACTATGCCAGACACTGTACTAAGCTCTGGGGATACAAAGGTAAAACCAATCCCTGTCCTTAATCATATTCTAATGCGGGAACCAACATTCCAATGACTGGCTATGTTCAAAGTCTGAAAAGGGAAGGTATCAGTAAAACAGGAGAGCAGGGAAGACTCTGGCAATAGGGGAGATTTGAACTGAGTCAAAAGGGACCCAAGGAAGTCAGGAAATGGAAGTGAGTAGGCAGTGAAGATAGCTAATCAAAAGGCATGGAGTTGGAAGATGGCATCTTGTGTGCCATGAACATTAGGGAGGTAAGTGGAGGGTAGAGCACATGGAGGGGCAGGAAGTGTTGAGAAGACTGGAATGAAGGAAAAAGTCTGGTGGGGAAAAGTTTTAAAAGCCAAACAAAGGATTTTATATTTGATCCTGTAGGTAATAGGGAGGAACTACAGGTTTCTGAAGAACTAACACTAAGAACTGTGCCTCAGGATGATTGTTTTGACATCTGTGGGAAAGATGGTGTCCAGTGTTAAGCACCCATTACTTTTGCAAGGACAATGACAGAATGATATGAAAATTGGGCACAAAGTACTAAGAATGATCTCCTTTTTGACTGAATATAAACATTAATTTAATGGTTGGTACTTGGAATGTGAGATCCTTGTCAAACAACTCAAAGTACTGAATAATTTCCAAATTGATCCTTCACTCTCTATGACACCAGAAGACAAAAGGAAGCTGCTAAATGGAAGGGTAGCAGATCCTAGAGCTTGGAAAGTTGTCTTAACATTCAAAGGCAATAAGCTTATCTTGGATTGCAGTGCTCAGGATGAATATTGAATTGCAGTGTACATACCAAGAGCCTAAAGCAGAGGATAAGAGGTTAGGAAAGTCTAGGAAGTAGATAAGAACTTCTCAATGAAATCAGCATATACTTGAGCCTCCCAGGTGACTGTGATGCAAATGAGCATAGGGAAGGAGGATATTAAATATATTGGGAAATAAGCACTCAGGATCAAGAAACAGCAGAGTCCAAAGACTTAGGAACTCCACAGGAGCCTTACACCTACAAGAGCAAGTATACTGTATTCAGAAAGTGTGCCAAGAGGCACTGATCGTGGCCAGGACCAAAGAGCATAGGAAAAAAAAAACAACAACCTGTTTATGAACCCCCAGGAAATAACTGATTACTGATTCATCTATTTGTATTAGACCATCAGTTTATTTATTAAAGAGAAAATAAAAGTCAACACCAAATTAGAAGACAGGATAAAAGTGAGGAAAATATACCTCATAAAATTACACTATCCCCCAGTTTGTCCTATATAAACAAGCTACTGCAACCTACAAATTAAAAAAAATGGATAAAAGAATAGATATCAACATAGACTGTCATGATTTTATAAGAAATTTTAATGAATTTAAAGCAATCACTGCAACAAAAAACCCAAAGAGCATAGAAACTGCCCCAGTCAGTAAACACTTGATCTGTTAGGTACGAGAGATTTGGTAGCAAAGGGAAATAATAATTTAGAATGTAAACTAATTTTCAAAATGTTATGTATAAATGTGATGCTGCAATAAACAACAAAAAGCAGTCAAAGAGCAAGTAAGCTTCCAGAAGGTCCAGAAGAGAAAGGACCCATCCCCGTGACACTTAAGAATGAAAGTCCATGGAGAACAGGAAGGGATAGGGATCTAAACAGAATCTCTGCTTTTATTCTAACAATGTTATCTGCACTTTATAGTCTTAGAGAATTACATAGATTATCTAGTCAGCAAATAAACCTCAACCTTCCTCACTTGGAAACTGACTCTATTCACTGTGCAATACTGCCCTGTAATTGAGAGAAACAATTGGACAAAAAATGGAAATAATTTTTAGATTGGTCAATATCTCTTTAATAAACTGTGTTCTCTATAAGTGGACACAGAATCGCCATGTTTGGATTTTAACATCACAGGCAGGTCCTTATCTCTGCATGAGAAAGAAGAAAAGATGCCCAAAGAAACAGATGGTAAGAACAGCTGGACAAGATAGAATATACATAGATAAAATCCATTTCCATGCTATAGGTAATACTGCTTTGAGGATATTTGGGAGACTGACTCTCAAGGTAACTGAAAGAAGAGAAGATAATGAAAAATTGGTGGGGGGTGGACATAAATAACTCTATACAAATGTATTTATCATCTTTGTAAAACATGAGAATGACATGAATATATACCTGAGGCATCCTTGATAAAGCACCAGAAGGAAACAGATTTTTGCAAGTCATATTCTATGGCAGAACAGTATACTTTTATAGTTTACAAACTGAATGAAAGGTTTAGAAAATCCAAAATTCCATGAGTTTATTTGTTGGCTGATCTATAAAAAAGCATTTGACCTCATAGAACAAAATTCCACTTTAAATGTTCTCCTCCATAGGAAAAACCAAGTGATTGAAGAATATACATTGCATAGACTGGTATGCACTCACATGGATGCTACTTTGAACTGGTCCATCATTATATTTATTTTGGACAAATGTACATGTACAGTGAAATGGACTCATAATTGAATAAGGAGGGGAATGGCTTCAATTTATCTTTAGAGAATCATGGGTATTTTTATCAACCTCAAACTATTTCCAGATACCAAGACCCATATTTTTTTAACATCATTATTCTTAAGGTGATGCCATATGCCTGAAACTCATGATGAAGAATCCATGTTGTTGGCTACCCAAAGCACAACAGAAAGATGCAAGGTAGGCATAAATAGACTACAACATATTATAGAAAAGACACAGTACGAAAGATCTCATCAATGAGATGTATGGACAGAAAAGGCAGAAAGGAAGAAAGGAAAGAAGGTTAACAGATGGACAACCTGTTTGCTGTACTAATAGCCATGTCCAGTGTCTTTGTCAAGAAAACCCCTAATAGAGTCATAAAGAGTTGGACACAAGTGAAACAACTGAACAACAACAAACATTAAGAGGTGTTAGAGAAAGACCCCTTGCATCTTTGGGTCCCTTGTTTATGTTAGGACATGGACAAGAATCGGACAGGATGAGAAAATACAAATGCATTGTGATTTGCCCCACTGGAGAGAGTTCATGCATCAGTGAGGTCATGAATCCATGAAACCAAGGATAGCCTGTAAGTAGGGAGGCCACTTGGGAGGCTCTTGTCATAGTCCAGCTGAAGCATGATGATAGCCAGAACTAGGCTGGTGGCTAAGTGAATAAAGAGAAGGGGATGGCTGTGAGGTATGTTGTTGAGGTGGAAATGATAAAACTCAGGAATTGATTGGTTATGGGGACTGAGGAAGAGGGAAAAGTTAAGAATAATTTTTAGGTCATGATGCTTAGTTAATAGCTGGGAAGATAGTGGGACATTCAACAGAAATGGGTGAGATTAAAGAAAGAGTAGATATAGGGGAGAAGATGAGGAGTTTAAATTTAGAGGGATTATATTTGAGGTGCTACTTTGCTGTCTAAGTGGAGCTCACTTTTCTAAGAGGAAATTGGAGATATGGTTCAGGAAAGAAATTAGGACTCATTATATAGATCTGGGATTCCTAGACACTGATAATTGAACCCATAAGAACTGATGAGATCAACAAGGGAGAATAGAGAGAGAAGAGAAGAGGACCTCTAACTGATCATTGAGGTATATTGATGAGCAGGAGATGGGCAATGATACAATCAAGGAGACAGAAGAGCCCCCACTAACATGAGGCAACAAAAGAGCAGTGGCCCCTGGAAGCCAAGGGAAGAAAGCATCCAGGAGAGGGTGTGTGTGCTTAACAGTAGCAAAGGCTGTAGAAGATTGGTAAGGATGGGGACTGACTGAGAACAGGCCAGCAACTCGAGCATTTAGGAGACCATTGGCAACCTTTGAAAGAGTAGTTACAAGGACAGTGGGGAGATTGGATCGTACAGATTTGAAGATAAAGAAAATATTCGAATAAAAGCAAATATAGACCATTCTTGTGGGGAGTTTAGCAAGGAAGGAGAGGATAGAAAGATATAGGATGATAAGTTGAGATCAGGATAAATTGAGGGTCGAGAAAAAAGTTTTTAGGACAGTGGAGATGTTTTCACATAGTTGGGGAAAAGATTGAAGATGATAATAATAGCTAATATTTATATAATATTTTAAGATTTGTAAGACAATTTTACAAAAAATATTATCTTGTTTTATCCTCACAACAACTCTAGGAAGTTAGTGCTTTTATTATCTCCATTTTATAGATGAGAAGATGGAGGCAGACTGAGATTAAGTGACTTGCCCAGGGTCACACAATTAATAAGTGTCTGAGGCCGGCTTTGAATCTAGGTGTTTCTGACTCCAGGTCAAGTTCTCTAACCACTCCAACAACTAGCTAACTCTCTGAGAGGCAGGAAAGATGATAGAAGGAAGGGGCTTGATGGAACAAGTTTCCAAAAGAGTCAGGAAGAGGAGAGGGTTAGGAAGTTGTAGAAAGGTTATGAGGTATGGAGGAAAGTCATTGAGGAAGCTCATGAAGGCTGTTCTCATTTTTCTTGGCAAAACAAGAGAAGACATCTGCTCAGCAAAGGAAATAGGGCTAATGTTGGGGATTTGAGAGAAGGAAAGACTTAGAACAGTCACTCAAGGTGGCTGCTAGACATTGAAGAGATAGAAGAAGTTGTTCCATAGCACTTAAGTAGAAAGGTTTTATAGTGGGATCAATAAGAATGATCGATATTATTATATGAAATAATAGATAAAAAGTATCTCCAAACTTTAAACCTTTACATAGAAGGTAAACAATAACAATACTCACTTTTTTGCTTTTATTCAGCAGCATTTAACATTTCTGATCACAAGCTGCATGGTGGGGGTGACCAAAGGTTGAGGCCTGGCAAGGCATGAATGGTGGAAGGCCACTTGAGTAGGGAAATCTACAATGGTTAACTCCAGGGTCAATAACATGAACAGAGAAAAATGAGGGCAGACTTAGGGTGATAGACTCAGAGAACATGGAGGCAAAGGGGGGTTGAAGGTCAAAGTGAAGACTAGGTTTGGGAAAGGATTTGAAGCCTAAGAAGAGATGGAAGAGCAGAAGGATTGTGTGTAGAGCTCTGAAGTAAATGTTGAGCATTGCACACCATGGAAATAGCAAGTGCTGGTGGCTGAATTGGAGTAGAGAATGTAGGCTGTGAGAGTTGAGGAAGCTGATGAGTTTCACAGAGTCATCCCCCTTCCCCATCCTCACAGCTCCCCTTCAGCAGCATTGAAGGCTCTGTGTCCTGGAGCTATGCCTCCTTCCCCTGAGAGCTGCTCTCTAGGTGAGATTTCCTTTCTCTGCCACCCAATATCTTACCCCTTGTCTTAGACCCAAAAGGTCCTAGGAATGGCTTTGTTGAGCTTCATAGATATCAGTGGTAAACCCCCCAGTCTATACAAATGATCTGCCTGAGGCTGGTGAAAAGAACTGATACCTTTTGTTACACATGTTCCAACTCAAATGAAACCCCAACTGTTCTGTCTTCATTTGTGTCTTCTAGGTTTTTTAACATCGAATTTGTCACCTCATCAAACAAGGAATGCTTCAGCTTCAGCCCAGTGGCATGCAGAGATGGCCTGGGAGTACTTTTCCCCTTGGCAAAGTCAGGCATAGACATCTTACTGCCTAGACCTCCCCACTTTGTGACTTGTTCTTTTCAACTTTACTTAGTCAAGTAAGTAAAAAAGTTAAAAAGTTTCAACATACCCATTTGGGGAATTTCAGTTGTAGGACTTTGCCTTTGTCTGAGATTTCAGTCAGCCTTGGATCACTTAGAGATTTTTCTCCCCCTCTGTTCCTATTAAATGTCATAATGACCTATCTTCAATCAAAGCAAAGGAAAATGTCTTGGTATGGTCTTGGAAGATAGGCATTGTTCTTAGGGGTCATAAATTCCATTAGGGACTGTTCTGAATATCAAGATCCTTGAGGCTGCTAATAGACCCTCTTCAAGTGACAGGAACAGACGAGGGAGGTGGCTAATCAAGAGAAGCTCTCCACTGTCTGGCTTGGGGGGGGGGGGGATGGGCCTCAGTCTACACAGTCTTTCCTAAAGTTGGGTGATAGCTTGCTGCCCAGAACTTGGCAGTTATCAGCCAACTGCTGACTTCAAAGAGGCCATTTCTTTATTTTTATTTTTTTTTAAAGCAATCGGGGTTAAGTAACTTGCTCAAGGTTACACGGCCAGTTATTTCTGGGTGTGGTGCTAAGTGTCTGAGCCTGGATTTGATCCCCAGGTCATCCCGACACTGGAGCCGGTGCTCTTACTCGCTGAGCCACCTGGCCGCCCCTAAAAGAGGCCATTTTTGTTCTACCATTAGTAGGACATGGACTCCAAAGGGTGAAGTCTTTGAGTAGCAGTGGCTTCTAAATTTGCTTCTGGGTCCACAGATGAGCTGTGTAAGGAAATACAAATTTGACAAAATTGAATGTGGACTAAGAGGACCTGGATTCAAATTCTCACTCTACCATTTACAACTTGTGTTAATTTAGGTATTCAACTAATTAGCAGGAATTTTGGCAGGTCCCTGCCATGTGCTATACATCATTCTGACTGTGAGGTATACAAATCCAAAAGTGAGAGAGTGTCTGAACTCAAGGAGCTTAGGTTTGGGGGGGGGGAGGGTACAGCATGAATGAATAAATGAAAAGTCTGTCAATAAGCTTTTGTTAAGAGCTTAAGATGTATCAGACATTACTAGGGATACAAAGAAAGACAAAAAGTAACAATATAAAAAACAAGTAGATACCTACAAAATGTAAAAAGGCGGAATAGAAGGGAAGACGGAAGGTTCTAGCAGCTGGGGAGACCAGGCGGTAAAAGGCAGGAAGCTTGGAAAGCTGAGAAAGGAGCAGGTTAGAAAGACTTTTAAATGCTACAAAGAACTCTCTATTTAATCTTAGAGGTAATGGAGAGCCAGTACAGGTGGAAGAGGGGCAGCAAGGGTGCTTTATGTGAGTGGAACATGGATTGGAGGTCCAGATATGGGGTGGCAGTGACAGTGGACAAAGGGCAGTGCTGAAAAGATGCTGTGAGGCTCAAACTGGCAAGACTTGGCAACAGATTGGATCCGTACAGTGATCATGAGTGAGAAGTCGAGGCTGATGTCTGGGTTGAAAGGCTGGGTGACTGGGAGGATGCGAGGGTTGAGGGAAAAAGATAATGAATTCTGTTTTGAAAATGGCGAGTTTGTGATGCCTAAGGGATGTCCAACCTGAGACATCTGGGAGATACTTGGTGATGCAGGACATGTTGCAAAGGCTATAAAGTAAGCAGGGGGCAAGGAACTGAAGGCAAGTGTAGCAGTGACACCCATTTCTCCTGGAAATTTAGTTGTAAAGAGGAGAAACTGGTAATAATAATGAGGGGATAGTGGCATTTAGTGAGTTTGTTTAAAGGAAGGGGGGATCTGGGCATTTGCAGGTAGCAGGGGAGGTGCCAGTGGCTAAAGAGAGCTTGAAAATTTGTGAAAGAGGAAGATTAAGAGGGCATGTTCCCCCAGGAGACAGGAAAGGAAGGGGTCAAGTGCATGCCAGGGGTGGTGGAGTTTGGCATAGGCAAGGAGAAGAGTTTCCTCTCCCTCTGAGACTGGAGCAAAAGAGAAGAAAACGGAAAGGTGATTCAACATATAGACCTCAGGAGAAGGGGAAGCTATAATGTATGACATCAGTTTCTTCAGGGAAGCCTAAGGTGAGAGGGAGAGGAACAAGGGGGGTGGGAACAAAAGATGTGTGCTAGATGCTCAGAAGTGTGTGACAGACAGTCAGTATTGGAAGAAGAGAAGGCTTCCCATACAGAAATTCCTGCTTAGTCAAGAATGGGTGACCTTGGGGTGGCTAGGCAGCTCAGTGAATAGAGCACTGGCCCTGGAGTCAGAAGAACCTGAGTTCAAATCTGGCCTCAGACACTTAAGGCTTGCTAGCCATGTGACCTAGGGCAAGTTAGTTAACTCCAATTGCCCTGCCACCCCCCCCCCCCACCCCTTTTGGGGCGGCCATGTGGCTCAGCGAGTAAGAGCACCGGCTCCAGTGTCGGGATGGCCTGGGGATCAAATCTGGGCTCAGATACTTAGCACCACACCCAGAAATAACTGGCCATGTAACCTTGAGCAAGTTACTTAACCCCGATTCCTTTAAAAAAAAGAATGGGTGACCTGAATCTGCAGAGCACCCAGGCTGCACTGACTTGATTGACTTCCTCCAATGATATTCAGCCGCACAAAAACTGAGCTGAGGGTTCAGAAAGGGCTGAGGCTTCGAGGCAGGAATCTGTAAGTCCTAGGTAGTGGAGGTGAAATGCTTGTGGCTGCTGACCTGGTAAAGGTTGTGGCCATCCCTCTGTGCCTCTGTCCTGTGGGTCCCAAAGCCCTTCAGCAATTCCGCCTCCTGATTGGCACATCCTCCTGGGTAACTGCCAGTGTGTGGCTTGTCATGAACTGTTTTCTAAAGGCAGCAATGGCTAGAGGGCTGACCCTGGAGCCAGGACAGACTCTGGACAGCTCAGTGCCATCACCTGTCACTGTCCTAGAAACTCCCTTAGACCTGGGATTGGAGAGAATTGGGAGGGGGTGTTTCTTCACCTCCAGGGAAAACATTGACCAGTTGCTGTTCCTCTCCTTGGAATATGAAAAAATTTGGCTGGAGTGCCAAGCCACTGTCTCTGCACTGTTCCCTCTCACAAGCCAAGAGGTGACACTCAGGAACTTGACTTTGAATGTGTGTTTCACCCCTAATAATTCCTTCCAGCCCCAGTTTTTGCCTGCCAAGAAGTGAGCTCACGCTGCCTCGCTGATTTACACCTTCCTCCCTTCGGAGCACCAAGTCTCCAGGGAATTGAGTTCTTGGCTTTTGCCAAGAAAGTGAAGCTGCTAGAAACATCTTTGTAGGAAAAAATACAGGCACTCTGACATCCCAGCAGTCACAGTGACCTAATAAGCCTTTCCTTCCCAGATACACTTTGCAGGAGTCAGGGGCAATTGCCACGAGGCCAGAGGACTCTTTACTTCCTGCCTTTTTTGGCAGGGAACTTTGGAGTCCTTTTCTGTTTGGATACTTCATCTTTTTTTTTTTTGGCTTTTTGGAGGGGGAAGGGCAGGGCATTTGGGGTTAAGTGACTTGCCCAAGGTTACACAGCTAGTAAGTGTCAAGTGTCTGAGGCTGGATTTGAACTCAGGTCCTCCTGACTCCAGAGCCAGTGCTCTATTCACTGTGCCACTTAGCCGGCCCTGGATACTTCTTTAGATCACTTTGGCTCTGCCATCTCTTTAGGGCAGAGAACTGGCAAATAGCATAGCCTGAACACACTTGGGGAGGAATGAGTTGAGTACAGGCATTCCTGAGCCATATTGCATGTGAGGACAGGGAGCAGAGCTGCCTCAAAATGGGAGTACACACACAGACACACACATACTATACACACATATATACACACACCACACACATATACACACAGACACACACCATACATATGCATACCACACACACATACCATACACATATACAACACACAGACATACACTCACACATAGACACACACATGCATATACACACAGACACACACTCACACACAGATACATGGGAACACACATACATACAGACACACAGAGACACAAACACACACACATGTACACACAGACACACTCATATACATACAGAGAGACACACACTCACATACAGAGACACACACACTCACATACACACACAAATAAACAGACACTCACACACACACACTCACCCTCTGTAAGGGGAGCCCAGAGAATGGCATCAGAAAGAATGGCCAGCGACCTATCACAGAATCCCAGAGCTGGAACAACCTTTGGGATGATGTGTATCAAGCACCTTCTTTCACTCAGCAGGGCAAGGACCCCTCCCTGCCTGAGTTCCTGGAGACAGCCATCCAAGATCATGGCCAGGCTGGAATTCTTGCTCTGAAATCCTCATTCCCACACCACTGCTTGATCCACAGCAGGATCCTTTTTGTTTTTTTGTCTTACTGGACTTTTTTTTAAATACAATTTTATGTTTATTTTTAGTTTACATCATTCATTTCAACAAGATTTTGAGTTACAAATTTTCTCCCCGTCTTTTCCTTACCCACCACCCCAAAACAGTGATCCCACTGTATACCCCCTCTCTCTCCTATACCCTAGCCTCTCCCCCCTCCAACTTTCCAGTAGGGCAAGATGGATCTCCATCACCCAGTGCTTATGTATCTTATTTCCCAGTTGCATGTAAATATAGATTGATAGATAGTTAGATATTTAAACATTTGATTTTAAAACTTTGAATTCCAGATTCTTTTCCTTCCTCCCTCGTCACCCACACTTACTGAGAAGATAGGCAATTCAATATAGGTTGTACATGTGTAGTTACACAAAACATTTCCATACTAGGTATATTGTGAAAGACTGACTATATTTCCCTCCCTCCTATCCCATCTCCCACTTGTTCTACTCTCTACTTTGGCCCTGTCCCTTTTCCAAAATGTATGCTTCTAACTCCCTCCCCCCCCCAACCTTCCCTCCTCTCCATCATCCCCCCTCTCATCCCCTTCCCCCCTATTCTCCTGTAGGGTGAGATACCCTATTTAGTGTGTATGTCATTCCCTGCCTAAGGCAAATTCAATGAGAATAAGGTTGACTCATTCCCTTTGGCGTTCCTGTTTTTCCCCTCCATTGTAACAGTTTTCCCTTGCCTCTTCTATATGAGATAGTTTACCCCATTCTGTCTCTCCCCATCTCCTCTCATTATATTCCTCTCTCACCTCTTAATTTCACCTTTTAAGTACCATCCCTTCCTATTCAATTGGTCCTGTGACCTCTGTCTATGTATACCTGTACACATATATACACACACTCAAATATGTATTCGTACACCCATATACCCTCATATATATATATGTATATATATATATGTGTGTGTATATATATGTATATATATAATACACATTTTATTACCTTCAACTATTCTCATACTGAGAAAAGTTTCATAAGTTACAATTACCATTTTTCCATGTAGAAATGTAAGTAGTTCAACTTTGATAAGTTCCTTATGATTTCTTTTCCCTGTTTACCTTCTCATGCTTCTCTTGCTTCTTGTATCTGAATGTCAAATTTTCTATTCAACTCTGTTTTTTTTTCATCAAGAATGCTTGAAAGTCCTCTATTCCATTGAATGACCTTATTTTCCCCTGAAACATGATACTCAGTTTTTCTGGGTAGGTGATTCTTTGTTTTAATCCCAGCTTCTATGACCTCTAGAATATCATATTTCAAACCCTTTGATCCCTGTGTTATCCTGATTGTGTTTCCACAATATTCAAATTGTTTCTTCTTGACTGCTTGTAATATTTGCTCCTTGATTTGGGAACTCTGAAACCTGGCTATAATATTCCTAGGAGTTTTCTTTTTGGGATCTTTTTCAGGAGGTGATTGGTGGATTCTTTCAACCTCTATTTTGCCCTCTGGTTCTAAAACATCAGGACAATTTTCCTCAAGAATTTCTTGAAGGATGATTTCTAGGTCCTTTTTTTGATCATGGCTTTCAGCTTGTCCCATAATTTTTAAATTATCTCTCCTGGATCCATTTTCCACGTCAGTAGTTTTTCCAATGAGATATTTCACATTGCCTTCTATTTTTTTCATTTGTTTGGATCTGTTTAAAAGTATTTTGATTTCTCATAAAGTCACTAGCTTCCATTTGCTCCAATCTAATTCTGAAGGAATGATTCTCTTCAGTGAGCTTTTGAGATTCTTTTTCCATCTGGCAAATTTGGCTTTTTAAGGCATTCTTCTCCTTATTGGCTTTTTGAGCCTCTTTTACCATTTTAGTTAGTCTATTTTTTTTAAGGTGTTATTTTCTTCAGTCAGGCTGTTGATTCACTTTTCATGATTTTCTTGCATCATTCTCATTTCTCTTCCCAATTTTTCCTCCACTTCTCTTATTTAGTTTGCTTTGTAAACTCCTCTATGGCCTGTTACCAATTCACATTTTTCTTGGAAGCTTTTGGTATAGGAGTTCTGACTTCATTGTCTTCCTCCTGTTCCATGCTTTGATCCTTTTTCTCCCCAAAATAGGAGTCTAATGTCGGATTTCTGTGCTTGCTTTGCTTCCTTTGCTTGCTCATGTTGCCACTCAATTACTTGACTTTTGAGCTTTTTGCCACAGTAGAACTCTGCTTCCAGAGAGGAGAGCTTTGTCCCAAATCACTGGGATTTTCACAGCTGCTGGAACTATTAGTTGGGTGCCCTCTCTGAAGCCTCCACACACTCTGGTTCACTGGTCATGTACCCCAGGACCTCCACTCTAGACAGCAATCCAAATCCAAGCAGGTTAAAGCAAGAGTGAGTACTCCTCAGACTGGTTGCTTGGTCCCCCTACAATCTGCAGGCCAGGAACTGAAGATGACATGTGGTGGTGTGTGCCATGCCTCAGCCGCTTCTTCTTCTGGGGGCAGAGGCTGGACCACACTCCCGGACTCCCTGTTCCCACAAAGTCCACACTGTCCACTCACTTTGTATTTGGCATTTATGGGTTGATAATTCTGGGAACTGCCATTGGTGCTGGTGATCTTCTCTCCTGATGTCCCTCTAGCCACAGCTGGTTGGGCTGCCCTGAGGCTAAAACCATGGACTCATGCGGGGGCTGGGCTCTGTTCCCATTGTGCTGAGGTGGACTCTTCCTGCCAGCCTGCAGGGCTCTCTTCAGTGGGACATTTGTTTCTCTCTGTCACTTTGTGGGTTCTGTAGCCCTGAAGTTTTTTTAGAGTCATTTTTATAGGTATTTGAGGTGGCTATAGGGGGAGTGCAGGGAGTTTTCCTACTTCTATGCCGCCATCTTGGCTCTGTCCCCCTCCTTAGTGAGCAGGATCCTTTTTTGACAGACTCAAAGAGACTGTGCATTAGTAGGGAAGGGCAGCTAGGTGGTGCAGTGATTAGATATTGTTGGACCTAGAGTCGGAAGACTCATCTCTCTGAGTTCAAGTCTAAGTTCAGCCACGTCCTAGCTTTGTGACCCTGGGCAAGTCACTTCACCCTCTATGTCTCAGTTTCCTCATCTGTAAAAGGAGCTGGAGGGAAAAAAAGGCAAATCCCTCCAATATCTTTTCCAAGAAAACCCCAGATGAGATCACGAAGAGTCAGACATGGCTAAAAATGACTGAATAGCAAGATTGGAAGAGAGCTCAGAGAGCAGCTAACTGAACCCAGACCTGAACAAGTATCCTGTCTCTAACCTAGCTGATGAATGACCAGTCAGTGATGGGGTGGGGGAGTGGGGAGACAGCATTCTAGAAATAGGTCCATGGTGTTAGGAGATGAAAGAAATGGAAATGAAGTTCATAGGGTCATAGATTTAAAATTGGAAAGGACTTCATTTATGGTGTCCAACCCCCTCCTTTTATGGATGAGAAAACAAATGAGGAGAGGTAATGAGACTTTTCTAATGTCTGAGTCCAAGACCAGAGCGCCCTTTACATTACTTTCCCTCTTAGTATGTCCTGGCCAGTTCTTAATGGAGACACAATACTTCTTAATCTCTGCTTCCTGCTTTGGATGTTCACAAAATCTTCCCTCACTAATATGAATTGGATTTTTTCTTCCCC
This sequence comes from Petaurus breviceps papuanus, assembly GCF_028583685.1. NCBI lineage: Eukaryota > Metazoa > Chordata > Mammalia > Diprotodontia > Petauridae > Petaurus > Petaurus breviceps. The sequence goes on from NW_027187307.1 coordinate 1,514,418, forward strand.
TTTCTTGAAGTTGGAACATTTGCCCTTCTCCAGCCCTATGGCACCTCCCCAGTTCTCCACGTTCTTTCCAAGTCCCTGACAATGGCCCCCAAAGCTCGGCTCCTGTTTGTTGAACACTGAGGCCCATAGTTTGTCTAGGCTGGGGGCTCACTTCCTGGTGCCTTTCAGATTCTGGTCCTTTTTGTTGTCCTTTCCAGGGACCAAATTCTTTTCCTTAGCAAAGAGTAGAGAATTAGAGTTCAGTAGTGGGGTCACCACAGGACCAGAGGTCAGCACTGAAAAGTCAGAAACGTGTTCAGAAACCCCTTCATCCAGGGGTGATAGGATCCTGGGGAGAAAGGGATGGATTTTCTCCATACCCATCAACTCATATGAAATGTTTCTAAGCCAGAAGGCCAGCATACTGACTCTCAGAACTATAGAAGCCGGGGCAACTAGGTGACGCAGTGAATAGAGGCCTGGAGTCAGGAGGACCTGAGTTCAAATATGACCTCAAACATTTGACACTTATCTAGCTGTGTGACCTTGGGCAAGTCACTTAACCCCAACTGCCTTGCTTTTCCCCCTCAAAAAAGGAACTGTAGAAGCCAAGAAGGCTGGTGACATGTAGCTGCTAGCTTTGGGCTTGCTCTAGAATGTTGATTCAGGAAAGTTATAAATGTCCAAATGGGATTTGATTAATATGGGCCAGTGTATAAGAATAGTGCACATTAGAAACTCTAAATTTATGTCATCAGTCTACAGGCTCTGTAAATTTCTGTGTATATGAGTCTGGTGCTTTTCCTATATCATTGACTTTGTTTAGATATTTGCTAAGTCTGAGGCCCATATGCTTCTGTGTCAGTAAAGCTCCCTTTGGCTAAAGAGAAGTTCCGATTGAATTCTTTCAAAGCTGAACCGGCTCTCCCCACTCTGAAGTCTGACATCTAGCCCAGGAATGGGAAAGTTGGGGAAGTGGAAAAATCTGAGAAAGAACAGGGTCTAAAGCCAAACTACCTCACTGCCCCTCCAATGAATCATTTGGGCTATAGGCCTGGATACTGTGACTTTCTTTCTCTTCCCTTCTCCCTCCCTCCTCTTTTTTCCTTTCCCTTTCCCTGGTTCGTATGCTCTGTTACTTAATGGCTATGTAACTTTGAGCAAGTCACTTCCTCTTTCTGGGACTCAGTTTCCCCTGTGTTAAACATGGCCTCTGGGGTCCATTCAAGTTCTAGGTCATTGACCTCTGATGAAACCAGATTGTATATTTGCTGTTGATAGATGGCCATAGGGAGAGATAAGTGATCCATGATGGCCCCTGCCATCTCTCTGCTCTTGGCCTCCCCACAGATGGCACAGGATTTCCCAACAAAATTGGCACATGTTGGTAAGCTAGGCTAACAGAGTTTTATGGGTGATTCCAAATATTGGGTGGACCCAGATTCCTTCCCATTTGACTCTGTAATGTGGTTTCATGCTTAGATGAACTAGGATGGGGATAGAGACTGGCCCTGTGATTTCACTGGTATCAGGACCATCCTCTTCCAGTTCAGGTCAGTAACACCTTTGTCGCAAATATGGCCTAGAGCACCGAGATGCTAAAGAACCAGGATGTTTCAGAGGTAGGACTTGAACTCAGGTTTTCTTGGTTCCAAAAGCTAGGTCTGAATCCACTTTGCTATCATGTCATTCAGTCATTTTCAGTCATGTCTGACTCTTTCTGACCCCATTTGGACTTTTCTTGGCAGATATTGCACTGGTTTGCCATTTTCTTCTCCAGATCATTTTACAGATGAGGAAACTGAGGCAAACAAAGTTAAGTGACTTGCCCAAGGTCTCATAACTAGGAAGTGTCTGGGGCTGGATTTGAACTCAGGTCTTCCTGACTCCAGGTCTGGCATTCTATCTACTGTAGTATATCGACCTAGTAGTATATAATAGTAGATAATAGTAGATTGACCTAGCTGTCCCTAGAGACAGGAACACAAACATAAAAGTAAAACAGTTCCTTCCTTCCTTCCAGAGATTTCCATGGAGATGTAGGGAGGAAGTGGAAGGGAATGGAGAGGATGACATGTCTGCAGATAAGTAAATATGTTTAAAGTAAATACAAAGTGCTTTTGGGATGGTGGCATGCTAGCAATGTATGCATATTGAGTGCAGAGCAGGGGAGCGTGTGGATGACGTACTGGCTGAAGATGAGTCTTGAGCAGAGCTAGGGATTCGGGCTCCTAGTGAGGACTTGGGGGACAGTGAGGGCAAAGGCATGGAGGTAGGAGATGAAATGTATTCTGGGAGCAGCAAGTGGGCTAGCATGACTGGTCTACAGAGAGTTCTGTTACTTCACTAGCACTAATTGGCCACATCACCGACTGGGCACCAGTTCCTCCAAATGCATCCTACCTCAGATTGTTCTGTGTATGTCTCTGGCCTCCCTAACTAGGTAAGAGGCTGGCACGGGTGTTAAAATCTTTCCCTGTATCTCCCATTTCACAGTGGTCAGCCTAGTTTTCCAGCCATATCATTGTAAATATTGGTTGATGTGAATTCCCCTAGCACACTTTGAACTGGAAATCCCATCCTAAAGGATCTCACTGCAACAAGGATTTAGTTCTAGACCCTGAGGAAAGCCAAGGCCTTCATCATACTGAAGGCAGCTGAATGAAAGCCAGGGAGATGGGTGGCATTAGGGGCAAAAGGCAATTTCTTGGCTGTCTAGAAAGTCCCTCTAATGCTGGATCAAAGCCGTCAGGTTTCTTTGCCTTTGTTCTCTCAGACTCAGGGCAGTTCCTTCCATTAGGCCTAAAAGTTACATTTGGATTTGGCATCCTCTGGGCATTGTTCTCTGAGCCTTGATTATCCAGGGCTCTACTGGGCTACCTGCACTGCATCCCAATAGTTTTTATCTTGGTTTTGCTGTCCTCATCCCCCACTACTCAGCTAGGTGCAGGGCCAAAGGACTTAGTGGGCATATACGCTTGCCTCCATCCCTCTCCCTCTTACCTGAAATGGAAGACATGCTTGAAATCCTTGGCAATTCAGCAGCAAAACTCAGCTCACTGATAAGGCAATGAGGTACAGTGGGAAGAGGGTTCAATCTAGATCCATCTGCTACCTCTGTAGCCTTAAGCAAGTCACTTCATTCTGATGAGCCTCCCTTTTCCCCTCAGATATGCAGACAATGTCACTCTGATGGCAGGAAGTAAAGAGGAATTAGGAAGCCTCTTGAAAATTAGGGTGAAAGGGGCGGCTAAGTGGCACAGTGAATAGAGCACCATCCCTGGAGTCAGGAGGACCTGAGTTCAAATCCAGCCTCAGACACTTAACACAAAATCTAGCTGTGTGACTTTGGGCAAGTCACTTAACCCCAATTGCCCTCCAAAAAAAAGTGAAAATTAGGGTGAAAGAGGAAATTATAAAAATTGGCTTGAAGCTTAAAATAAAACTACAACAACAAACTAAGATCATGTCAACTGACCTCATCACTTCCTGGCAAATAAAGGGATGGAAGCAGCGTCAGATTCCAGATTTGGGCTCAAAGATCACTGAAGACAGAAATGGCAGCCATGAAATGAAAAGGCGCTTGCTCCTTGGAAGGAAAGCTATGGCAAACCTGGACAGCAGACTAAAAAGCAGAGACATCACCTTGCTGTCAGAGGTCTGTATAGTCAAAACTATGATTTATGTATGGCTGTGACAGTTGGATTGTAAGGAAAGCTGAAAGCTGCAGAATTGATGCTTTCAAACTGTGGCTCTGGCAAAGACAGCAAGGAGGCCAAGTCAGTCAGTCGTTAAAGAAATTAATTCGAGCTGTTCACTGGCAGGTCAAATACTGAAGTTGAAGCTTAAATACTTTGGCCACATAATGAGAAGACAGGACTCCTTGTAAAAGATGCTGGTTTTGGGAAAGATCGAAGGCAAAATGATAAGGGGATCGTAGAGGATGACATGGATGGATAGTGTCACAGAAGCAACATACATGAGTTTGGATAGAAATTGGGAGATAGTGGAGACTGGAAGGGCCTGACATGCTATGATCCATGGGGTCACAAATGAATGGATGATTGAACAGCAACAATAACACGACCAGTCTGTGTTTAGGACATTAGGAAAACTAAAAGTAGAATTGATCTTTTTAATAACAAAAATCATCTGAGTAGATCAATAGATTCAGAACAGACTTTTGCCAAAATACAACACTCATTCCTATCTTAAAATGACAAGTAGTATCTTTGTAAAACTAAGAACAGTCATTATCTAAAATGGGGGGTTCACTCTACTAATAAGATCAGGGGTGGTGAGAATGTCCATTATCACCGGTATTATTCAGTATTGTACTAGAAATGCTAGTTGTAGCAATAAGACAAGAAAAAGAAATGAGAGAAATAAGCACAGGGAAGGAGGAAATAACAGTATCACTTTTTGCTGATGATATGATGGTGTACTTACAGCACCCTAGAGACTCAACTAAAAAACTGGTCAAAAATTAACAACATTAGCAAAATTGCAGTATATAAAATAAACCCACATAAATCTTTAGTATTTCCATATATTTCCAACAAAATCTAGCAGGAAGAGATAGAATGAGAACTTCTATTCAAAATAACTGTAGGTAGTATAAAATAATTGGAAGTCTACTTGCTAAGACACAGATAGGAACTATTAGAACAAAATTACAAGAGACAGATCTAAACAATTGGAGAAATATTAATTGGGTAGGTTAAGCCAATATAATAAAAATGATATTGTCACCTAAATTAATTCACTTATTCAGTGCCATACCAAACTACCCCAAAATTACTTTATAAAGCTAGAAAAATAACAATGAAATTCATCTGGAGGAATAAAAGCTAGACTATTAAGGGAATCAATAAAAATGTAAAAAAGGAGCACTAGCAAGACCAGCTTTCAAATTTTATTACAAAGTGGTAACCATCAAAAAGAATTAGGGACCAGTTAAGAAATAGAGTGGCTGATCAATGCTGCACATTAGGTACACAAGATACAGAAGTAAGTGAGATCAATAGCCTGGTATTTATAAACTGAAAGATCCTCATTATTGGGGCAAGAACTAGCTATTTGACAAAAACTGCTGAGAAAAGTAGGAAGCATTCTGGCAGAACTTAAGTGTAGACCAACATCTCACTGTATACCAAGAGAACCTCAAAATGGGTATGTGATTTGTACATAAAGGGTGACATCCCAAAGAAATTAGGGAATCATGGAATAAATTTCCTGTCAGATCTGTGGATAGGAGAAGGGGTCCTGACCAAACGAGAATAGAGAGGTTCATGAGAGGTAAGATGGATAATTGTGATAACATTAAATTAAAAGGTTTTTGTACAAACAAGACCAATTCAGCAAAGATTAGAAGGAAAGCAAGAAACCGGGGCGGGGGGGGGGGTTATATTGTTTCTCTGATAAAGACCTCATTTCTCAAATATATAGATAACTGAATCCAATTTATAAAGATAAGAGTCATTCCCCAATTGATTGGCCAGTGTAGACTAGGGTGCAACTAGCATTGGCCTGAGCAACTTCCTTGGCCTTTTGAATCTCCCACTCCTGTTCTTTGCCCTGAGTACACAGAATGAACTGTGGCTTAGTCCAGGAACCTGCTTCTTTTGGCCATAGCCCTAGTGGCAGCTAGAAATCTGGAGGTTTTCCCCCAGGTGTATTTCCCCTAGCTTTGCATGACAGGTGAGTTTCTCCCCAGTGTACTTCCTCTCATCACCTCCCATTCCCCTTATCTCATGGATTGCTTTCTCCATTCCCAGTGATAATGTCCTAGGTACCCCCTTTTCCACTTTCCTTAGGAGTAAAAAAAATCTAGTCACAGCTCTGAGTTTGGTACAGAATGTCTCATCAGCTAAGAAAATATCTTCCTCCAGCTACCTGTCCTTTTTTTTTTTTGATGAACGGCCTTAACAATGAGACAAATGGAACAAAGAGAACAGTTTCACCAAATAGGGCTCATTACAGCTTGGAAACGAGTGAGATTGAAATGGGGACAAATTTTCTTGTCCTTAAGAGCAGCTCAATCCAATGGCTGGCCCTTAACAGCACTCTCGGTAAAGGCAGCCTCAGCCTTCTCATCTTTAGGACATTGTGAGCTCAAAGCTAGCCTTTCAAAGGTGCAGTGAAGGGATGAAAAGAGAAATTACCGCATGATCAGAGGATGTCTAGGAGCTGAGTAAAGGGACACGAGATGGGAAGGAAAAAGCAAACTGAGACTTAATCATCACTTTCGAACCCACCCATTTTCTGTCTCTAATGCACCATAGGACTCCTCAGAACTTCTGAGTGAACTCTAAGGCTCCTGGCTGAACTGATCCCATTAATTAATGAAAGCCCTTTTTTCAATACCTGCAAGTTTGACCCATTAGATTTGTCATGTTGCTGCCATTCCAAGTCCCCAAGGTTGACACGTGTTTCTCATAAATGCTTTAGAAATAGTATTGCTGTTAGCTGGCAGATGAGCCTTGATGGATTCTTCTGGGGAAAGAACTCCTCTTTATCCTAAGTCCAAAGTCCCTGTAATAAAGGACTAATTACTTTGCTCTCTGCTTTTTGACATATGAGAGTTCAATGACTAGCAAGCATTGAAATTAGGGATTTATATTCCTTAGAGGAGCTTTCCAGGAGTATCCTGGGGTCCTTGTACATGCAGGCTCCTAGACCTGAGGGTGATTCAGGTTCAAAGTGGAAAAAAAATATCCCTTATGACCCAGAGATGCCAAGGTCTGTCTGGAAGGTCCTTCAGAATCCTCAGATACAAGTTAACTATTTAGTACTTGCCAAAGGCATTCAGAGGTATAGGCAGGCATGTTACCAAGACGGTCTTGTGATGGTCGTTGCTCCTAAGAAAGACATGATGGGGAAGACATTGTGGTACTATGTAAAGAGCGCTGGATTTGAAGGCAGAGAATCAAGGTTCACATCCCAGGGTTTCCTAGCTATGTGACCTTGGACAAGTCATTTATCTTGCCTTGGCCTCATTTTCCTCCTGTGTAAAATGAAAACAAAAGGCTAGATAATCTCTAAGTGTACTTCCTACTCTAAATCTGTGATCCTTTGGTTTGTACATAATTAACATTTTCATTCATCATTTCATCTCATATGTGACTAGGAAAGGAAGTGAGCTGCTCATGTCAAAAGCATGCGGGATGGGTGGGCAGGCTCAGTGCCATGGTGGTACCTCAAGATATGAAAAAAAAACAAGAAAGGCCTCTAGCATGATGAGATAGATCCTCTAAAGGCATTTTCTGGGGAAATGTTAACAAGAATCATACAGGATAAGAAAGAACTGATTGTGGATTCGTATCAATGGAAGAAGGGTCCAGAGAGATGAGATAGCAAGCCCCCAGTCTATGTGTGAACATTCACTTAGCTAGAATGTCCCATTCCCCAATCTTTTTGGACCATTGGGCTACCTTAGTGTCTTTTTTTTTTGCTTTTTGGAGAGCAATTGGGGTTGAGTGACTTGCCCAAGGTCACATGGCTAGCTTTTGTGTTAAGTGTCTGAGGCTGGATTTGAACTCAGGTCCTCCTGACTCCAGGGCCTCCTGACTCTATTCACTCCACTACCTAGTTGTCCCTACCTTAGTGTCTTCTTGATTCCCCTAAGGTAAATTCCCATGTAAACCATGTCTGCCAATAAGTCTAACAGAGCAGGGCACAGTCTGTGCTGGAAGAGAGATACCAAGAGCGTACCCTGAGAGGCATTACAAGGTAGTGGTCACTTCTAGAATGGGGGCAGGGAAGAGGGGTCCAGAGAAAGCTTTCTGAAGGTCACCTTTGGGGCTGGAACTTGCAGGAGAGGTGAAAGATTGGAGGAGAGGGCATTCTTGGCCCAAGGAGTCCCCTAGAATTCAGGAGAATGATCTTTCCATTAGAAAGGTGATGCAAACATGACTGCAAGTGTAGATAAGGAAATATCAAGCAAGTGCCTCCCTGAGATGTTCTGAAGCAGGGCTTCTTAACCTGGGCTCTACAGACTTGTTTTTTTTTAATATTTTGATAACTACATTTTAAAATAATTGGTTTCTTTTATAAACCTTTGTATTCTACTTTATATTTCATTTAAGCACATTCAGTGAAGGCTTTGTTGTTAAATAATGTTTCCATTGTATCTGTCTCTTTGTGACCCCATTTGGGGTTTTCTTAGAAAAGATGCTGGAGTGGTTGGCCATTTCCTTCTCCAGTTCATTTTACAGATGAGGAAACTGAGGCAAACAGGGTGAAGTAACTTGGCCAGGGTCACACATCAGAACTATCTGAGGCCACATTTGGTCTCAGGTCTTCCTGACTACAATCCACCAAGCCACCTGGCTGCCCTCATTTTTCCAAACCTCAGCTTACTTGTCTGTGAAGTGGCTATAATATTTATACTACCAAGCTGACAGGCCTGAATGTGTCCTTGAGAAGAGCGCTTCATACACTGTCTACTACTATATAAATCTAAGCATTTGTGACTGCATGAATGTGAGCTTTAATGAAGTCCCCGGGCTCAGATGAATTATGTCCCAGGCTGTTGAAAGAATTCCCAGATGAAATACCTAACCTGCTGTCACTGATCATTGGGAAAGGGAGAGATGCTAGAAGCCTGGAGACAGGCACAAAGCCCAATTTTCAAAAAAGTGTAGATTGAGGAAAGCACAGACTGGCAAGCTTCATGTTTATTCCCAGAAAAATTCTAGAGTAGTTTCTGAAACAGATGGTTTGTGAGCACTTAGAAAACAGACCAATGATTGCTAGGGGCCAGAGTGGGTTTACAAAGGAAGAATTATGCCAAATAAACTTCATTGCCTCTTTTTTTAATGGAGTTATAAGTCTGATAAGTCAGAAAAAATGCCACAGACATAGGCAAGCTTGGTTTCAACTAGGAATTTGAAAATGTATTCCCTAGTATTCTTGTGGACAAAACAGGAGTTATGAGTGGGTAGATGCTGGACATTTATGTGAATATAACACAAAGCTAGATGAAAAAGGATAATGATGGAAAATCTTCCAATAGAATGCAAACATCAGGGGACCTAGGACTACCTCACTTAGATCTATGGATGCTTGGGCACCTAGCACAGTGCCTGAAAAATAGTAGGCACTCCCTAAATACTTGCTAACTTGAATTGAACCACCTCCAATGAGTGTCGATCAATAGAATGAATGTTACTGAGCAGATAGAAGTTTTGAATGGGAGGTGGGGAGTGATTCTTCCCATTTCCATCTTTTAGATGTTAAGCATACTGTTCTTCTGATTTTGCTTACTTCGTTCTGCATCAGTTCACACAAGTCTTCCCATACTTTGAAGTCTTTGTTGTCCTTTTCTCTTAACAGCACAGTTATAGCCCCTTACATTCAGGCACCACACTTTGTTTAGGCATTCCCCAATTGATGGGCATTGATTTTTGTTCTAGTTCTTTGCTACTTCTGTGCAATATTATCATTGGTAAATTGAATGGAGAAGACAAGTACTTTTTCTCAAATGTCAGAAAATCAGTAGGGATAGTTGAACTCATTAGCTAATGGATCTAAGATCCAGAAAAATTTCACCACACTAAACAATTAGCTAAATCTACTTAACAGGTCCAAGTGTGAAGTCCTGTATTTAGATCCAAAGAATCAATTGGCCAAGTTTAGAATAGAGGAGTTATGATAAGGGCCTTAGTGGACTACAATTCTTCCAAAAGCAGTTAACAGCTGCCCCAAACATCTGTGCCCTCAGCCTGCATAAATGACTCTAGACCAGGGTTCAGATCAAGGGCAACAATGGCCCCGCTGGGGCCATTACTTCTTTGCTGGTCAACTCATACTGTTGTATTCAGTTCCGGGCACACATTTTAGTGAATGGATGGATAAAAGCATGCAACAATCTTTATTAGGTGCTTACAATTGTAGAAGAGGTAGGGGGTAGCCCCACATGCAGTGACAGTAATAATACATGTGTGGTTCCATGGAATTATAGCTAGGGTTAGAAAGTCATGGAGTTCACATAATAACAATAAAAGAAACCAAGAGGGTTAGAGACTTGGAGGAGGCTCTCCAGGGAGGTGGTCTCTCATTCCTTAACACTCCTCTAAGTGAATTGGGTCAAGGGCAAGGTGACTCAGAATACCCCCTTGGGAGCCTGATCTTCTTCTTTGGCCTCCCTTTTGTCTCTAGACTTCTCTAAGTTAGCTCTAGGGATATGTAATTATTTGATCTGCTTATATAGGCTTGACTATTTATGGAAAACTTGCATTTTCCTAGGGGCATTATTAGAGTATATTTCTCTTTTTTTAATAAAAAGTTCAAATTGAAAATTTGCCCATACCTCCCCCTAGATTTCAGCTCACACTGAAATAGCACATTTCCTTTTTCTATAAAGGTCAAAACAACCTCTTCTCAAATCTCTAGTCACACTGACATTAATCACACAGACAATGATATAAGCGGCCAGCAGCATTTTGAACATAATCAGATTTGTGCACATAGATAATAATGTGAGGAGGGACTTTAATACAGGAGGAAAATGTCCTAAGCCCTGGTTGCTCTGGGCTAGCAGTGAAATGCCCATGGCCTCATATACTAAGCCCCTATATGTAACAAGTTTGGAAAATTACTGAAATCCTCCTGAACTCTTACGTGCCTACCCAGGGGCCCCAAAGACCATCTTGAACTTGACCAACCCTGCTGTTGTGCCAGATAAGTGTGACACTCTTTGTATCTGACCCCTGCTGCAACTTTTCTGTACCCTGTACACTTAGATAAGCTTGTGGTTTTTGCCTTTATATACCCTGCCTTGACCTTGGCTCGGGGCAGCTCTCAGTGCCTAGCTCCTGAGTCTGCTGCCGGCCAGCTAATAAACGCTCCCTGAATTGGCTTTATCTAGTCTCGGTCTCTGTTCAGTCTCGGCATCCACTTCAGCAGCATGGAAGGTCAGACCTCTGGATCCCTCCTTTAGCTGACCAGTTATTGTGAATATAGCCTATAAATGTGTAGGAAGGAAGGGGAGAGAGAGTGGGCATCTGGATATCAGACACCTTGATCAGTTCTGTCAATGATTCTTCTTCCCTCTTGGTGTTCAAGATGGATGACCATTTCCCTCTTTCTGCCTTCTCTCTTCCATAATTCTCTAAGAGCCAAGTTCAAAGAGATGTCACCCAGTTGGCTAACCCTGGAACAGAGGCCATTCATCATCCATTTCTTTGGGCAGTAGATTGGGTGCCAATGCTTATATAGGTACTGAGTGATAGTAAAACAAAAGTTGCTTCCTGCCCTCAAGGATCTTGTATTCTAATGGGGGAGACAACATATGTAGAAGTGTGATGTCCTGGGAGGTGTCCTCTGGTTTGCAAACTTACAGGAATGATGAGTGGAGCCACAGGAGAGTACATTCACATACCCGTACTGGTCACAGTGGTAGTAATGACTGGATTATGGTTCCAGAACTAGAAGTGGCAAAGGGGTAGCAAGAACATGTACTGCAGAAAGGCAGATAGTGGGATGATGGCTTAGTTATAAAGTGAAGCATGCCTGGCCTAGGAGAGGTCCTCCTCAGTCAGAGCAACACAGGGCCCCAGGAATATATTTCCAGCCATTAAAAGGTCCAGTCATTATCTATACTCCCTGCCCCAAGCCTAGGCTTTAGTAGTAAACAAAATGGCAAACAAGAAGGTGGCCAGGTGCAAAAGTAGGCTGCTACCAAACTCAATCGTGTCCGGAAGGGTGAGGTTCTACATGCCATGTTACATGAAGAACCTGTGTAGACACTGGAGCTGAGAAGCCATAGAGAAGAGAAGCCCCAGGAGGTAGGTCATGTTGTCGAGAGGGCTGGGTCAGCTTGTTGGGCAGAGGCCCCAAGGACAGACCTTGGACCCACTGGTGGCAGTTGTCAAAGATGGAAAACTTGAAGACAATGAAGTCGGCTAGCAACCATGGAGCTAAGGTCTCAGAGGGTGTTCCTGTTTTGGAAGGGAGGGGAAGCTAAAGGGGGTTTTTACTTCGGCTGAAGTGATTCGTTATTCTAAGGACAACTTGGGCTTAATGTCACTGAACAGAGCTGCTATTAAGCAACCTCAATCCTGTGTTTGTCTAAACTGAAGGTCCTTTGTTTATTACAGGCAGCCAAGCAAGAAAAGTTAATGGGCTTTTTAAAATCTAGAAATGTAAGCTATATAATGGGCCTCGGTGCGTAGATTGCCAAAGCATGGTTGAATTGAACTTCACTGGCATTTGCTATTAGGGCCCAGGCTGCTCAGGAGTCTTACCTGATTGACAGTTCCCATGAAGGCCCCAGGCCTTGCTTCTGCTGATAAATGCTTCTCCTTCACAATAGACCTAGAAAAAGGGCCCTAATTCATTGGTTAATGGCTGTTCTCTTTTGATGGACTATTAGCCCAGGTTCAAAGGAAAAAAACAACATAAGTGACTCTGGGAAAAGCACAAAGGAGCCTATTGGGGCTTTTCAAAGGAGGCCCTTGCCCTAGGGGTCTTACTCCAGGTGGCCTTCAGGTCTGGGCACTGGTTGGGCTACTTTTCTTAGGAAATAATAATTGACCTTTCTGTAACCTGGTTAAGTTTAGCAAAGTGCCTTACAAACCTTATCTCTTTTGATGTTCACATATGAACAGCAGCCCGGTAATGATGATGATGATGATTGATGATGATGATGATGATGATGATGATGATGATGGCAGCAGCTAATATTTATATAGTGTTTGCTTTGTGCCGGGCATTTTCCCATTGTTATCTCATTTAATTCTCGGAACAAGCTTAGGAGATAGGTGCTTTTATTATCTCCATTTTACAAATGAGGTAACTGAGGCAAACAGAGGTAAAGTGATTTGCCCAGAGTCACCCAGTTAATAAGTATCTGGAGCCAGATTTGAACTAAGGTCTTCTTGACTTCAGTCCTGGCACTCTATCCTCCAAGCCTCCTAGCTGCCAGCCCAAAAGATATCATCCCCACTATACAGATAAGAAGACTGAGTCTTAGCTAATTAAATGGATTGTCCTAGGTCATGCAGGAAGCTTAGTGTTGGGTGGAATGGAATCTAGGCCTTTCCCCTTTCACAGATGAGGAAATGAAGCTGAGGAAAATTCAGTGATTTGGCTGAGGTCACATGTCACAGAGGTGATATTTAAACCCTTATTTCTCCCTCCTTCTGGTCAGCCAGGCTCTTGGTCTCCCTTCTTTTGTCTTGTGCCCAAAGCCTTCTGTGGCCTTCCTTCAGTTCTCATGACTGCTAATGAAATGGACTTCAATCCAGCAAGCATTTGTTAAGCTCCTACTATATGCTAGGTTTGGGGATACAGAAGTGAGGGGAGCATCACTGACTTCAAGCAGCTTACATTCAAATGGGGGAGTACGATATATTATTAAAAAGTGATTTTGTGATTCCTAGTAGTGTCCATGTGCCCAAAGGGAACTCAGTTGTTAGGACCATGGTCAGTTCCATGCATAGCCAGAGCCTCAGAACTCCTCTACTATTCATGGGATCACTATTGGTAGAGAAGTAGCAGAATCATTAGGGATGCCTCTTGTTGCTGTTGCTGTTGCTGTTCTCCTTTCTTTGTATCTACAGCATTTGGCACACAGTAGGTGCTTAATAAAATACTAGCTGGCTGATTGTTCATGTTATGGTCAGGCAGACAGAATTGGGGGAAGAATCCAGCTATAGCAGGAAGCACAGTGAAGGAGGCCATCTTATCTCCTAATGTATTCTACACTGCCTTTCCCCTTTCCTCAGTCCATCCATTCTGTCTCTGTCCTCCTTTTCCCTCTGACACAGATATGTACATTCAAGGTAACCAGTACCCTAATAGTATCCAAGGTCCCATTCAGGTATCTCCCCTGAACCTGCCCTGCCAATCAGCATTTCATGATACATGCTCATTGCAGCATATGGTGCATTGTGCCTGGGGCCAGGAAAAGCAGAGTTCAAATCCAGTCTCAGACACTAGCTTTGTGACCCTGGGCAAGTCACTTAGTTACTGTTTGCCTTGGTTTCCCTAACTGTAAAATGGTGATAACAGGGGTGGCTAGGTGGCACAGTGAATAGAGCACCAGCCCTGGAGTCAGGAGGACCTGAGTTCAAATCTGGCCTCAGACACAACACAAAAACTAGCTGTGTGACCTTGAGCAAGTCACTTAACCCCAATTGGCCTGCCCTCCCCCGCCAAAAAGCAAAAAAAAAATTGTGATAATGATAGAACTCACTTCATGGAGTTGTGAGGACCAGATAAGAAACTCTTTCTAAAAAAGTGCTAAGCACAGTGCCTGGCACATAGTAAATAGAAGATCTTTCTTTCCTTCCCCTTCCCATATCAATAGTATAAAGTTGAAACAATTTAAATTGAAACAATGTTGAACTATTTAAACAAAGTATAGCTAGGTGGTGAATAGATTAACTTAGAGTCAAGAGGGCCTAAGTTCAAATCCAGCCTCAGACACTTAGTATAGCTATATGACCCTGAGCAAGTCGCTTGATATATCTTTCCAGTCTGATTACACATTATTTCCCTTCACTCTGTGTTCTGGCCTATTTGCTGTTCCTTGTACATGACTTTAAATCTCTTACCTCCATGATTTGATTTGACCTCTCCCTATGGGATACTCTCCCTCCTTTCTTGGCCTAATTTTCCTCATCTATAAGATGGTGATGTAACAGTACCTACCTCACAAGGTTGTTATGAGGATCAAATAAGTTAACATAGTTAAAGTGCTTTGCAAACTTTAAAGAGCTATGTAACAAGCTATTGAACAAGTAATTAAAATTCAAAAAGGGGAAATGGACAACAGAAATAACATTGACACCAAGTAAATGATTTTATCTAAAAATTGAACACATGTAAACTAACTGCCCCAGCAAGGAGAAAAATAGCCCAGAAAGTGGCTTAGCAAACATTGGGCTCACTAACCAAAGTGGGGGGGGGACTGCCAAAGGTAACTCCAGGATAGAATACACACTCGTTTGTAAAATATTATGAAAGATGATGGACGATTATGAGCAGTGTTGTATCATAAAACAGGGAAAAGCAATGGAGGGTGAAACCAGTTTAAAGAAAAGCTTGGCAAGAGATCCAGCAGAGCAAAGGCATACCAAGGGCATTTCCAAATGAAAATGGAAGGACAACTACAAACAAGAGAAAAACAGGAGAGTTGTGAAAGCCACCATAGCATAAAGGATAATGGAGCCCCCATGCTCAACCCCTAACATCACATTCAAGGACATGTTTAGAAAGAAGGTTAAAGCAGCACAAAAGAGAACAAAGACAGGCAAAGCAGCTGGATTAGATTGAGAGTCCTACTAAAAATGACACAGTTGTGAGGACATTGAGAGACTAGGCTATGAAGTAGGAGAAAGAGGGGGGGCCATAGCAGAGATATGAGGGAGAATAAACTCCCCCAACTCTCCAGAATCTTTATGAAGGCCACCTCTACCCAAATTGAGGGCATCCTTGATGAGGGCTATAGTGGGAAGCAAGTGATGGTCAAGGATGGACCACATGTCAGTCACCTCACAGTTAACTGAAAGAGAATATAAAATCCTATTGTGCTTCTGGATTTGATAAGTAACATGTTGCCTTACAGGACTTTTTTTCAGCAAGGTCATCTTCCAGGTTTATAGTGAAGTCAGTCAAGGTTCCTTGGCAATACTAATGGCAGATATGCAAATATAATTGCCCTTTTCTTGGAATCCTCTGCTCAAGAAGTTTCAGTGTCTCCCTAGTGCCTCTAGTCAAATTTCCTTAGGTGACTCCCTGGTTAATCTGAAAAAAAAAGGATCCAGGATTGAGGTGTTAATGGTGGAATGTGTTCTTTACAGAGCAAGAACTGCTATCTTCATACTCGTCATTACCTAGCATAGCTCAGAAAGGTATGCTGAAGTTTGCCTCTGAGTGGAAACCATTCTAGAAACTTCTTTGCCAGCAGGCAGAGGAAACTGACTACAATGGTGTGGCCTTTGGCTGCTCATTCTATAGAGGAAAGATCCCAAAGCATGCCCTCATCATTAGGCACTACTCAGGATATCTAGGCCATTAACTTGGGGCTTTGGAAACAGCCTTGGATTTGGAGTTAGAGTCAGGGTTCAATCATCACTAGCTCTTCTGCTTCCTTGATGTGTGTGACCTTGGGGAAGTACCTTCCCTCCTCTAGGAATAAGTTTCTCAAAGGCAGGGCCTTTCAGGGGCTTGGGCTGGACACTTTGCCTTCCATCTCTTGCTGTTCATCGGTGGTTTGCTTTTCCCTCCCCATGTCCCCCTCCTCCATTACTTTCAAGTCAATGCTTCTCAAAAAGTTTTTGTGGCATTTGGAGTTCTCCAGAGGAAGAGTGCTACTTAAATTTGCCAGGAAAAAATCGGTGCAACATCAATTTGGGGGCCCTATTTCCCCACCACTGGGGCTTTGGCACAAATGCTGAGCCCCCCTCTCTTCTGGGCAATGGTTTCTCATTGGTAATTACTTTAGCAGCCCCAGCAACAGATCTTCCTTTGCTTCAGAGTTAACCTTACCAGACAACGTAAAAGTCACAGGAAGCTGGAGTCCTTCAGTTTCATCTGCATGAATTTAGAGCCAGGTAGTGGAGGGCCAGCCTTGCAGTTTGAGCTGTTAGCAGATCCCTGAATCACCAAGCAAACCTCATTTAGCAGGGACTTGGAGCAGGCCCTGGCTTCAGCTCACTGGGGAAGGAAAATTCATTGGTTCTTAATCGTGGGTGGTAATTCTCAATGCAGTTAGTGATGATTTGGATTACACAGAGAAAGCAAAAGAGCCACACCTTCACTTTCTAAACTTGCCTTTCTTCGGGCCATGCTCAGTCTGTGGTGATGGGATTAGCCAGAGCAGGAGCCTGGGCCTGAGCTTTCCTCCAAACAGGTAGACAAGGAGGGGATCCTGGGGAGCCTTGTGCTTTGCTATGTGGTGGCAACTCTGTCCACATTCTTATTGCATCCAGTCTGCTGCTCAGGCCCACACCAGATGCCACCTATTAGTTTGGAGGGAAGATGTATGTAAGAAAGTGTATATTAGCCCTGCAGAACCCTTTCCTTCTGCCTTAAGCTCCTGTTGGTAAGTGTTCTATCCAGTGACAAACCCACACACCTGTGGTCAGAACAAGCATGAAATCTAACAATGTCCCGAGGTAATGCAGCCTCTTGAAGGCCCTTCTGAATCATTAAGTACTGAATCTGGCATGGGCAAGTTGGAAGATGATTTGTGTGCCTTCCAATGCCTCCCATTTGGTCAAGGTGACCCCAGGTAGTCTTCCAGAGCTCTGCCATTGAAGCTCAAGGTTGCCCAGGTCCTGTCTGCTGGATCATGGCTGGGAATTATCTATGATGTGAGATCCAACCCAGGCAGGCAGAAGGTGAGGGGAGTCCTCAGTGGACAGGCAGCAGACCAGGCAGCTCAGGAAGTCATCTGCTAGTGGTCCCAAAGGCTACTATTTACTGGGGCCTCCTCCCCCAGAATGATAGGGCTTTGCCACTTCAGAACAATGGCCCTGGGCAAGTCAGTCCACCTGTCAACGCCCCAGACACTTGTCACTGGGACATCTCTGCCCCAAGAAAATTACAGGTCTGGTCTAAAAAAGAAAATGTATGTGTATATACATGTGTGTTTATATACATAGATACATGTGTGTGCTGTGTGTATATGTGTGAATGTGTACATACGATGCACATGGGCATGATATACACATGTGCTTAACACTATATTTAAGAGTACATTAGGTACATAACAACACGTGCACATAATACTATACGATATAGTAATATATACATATAGTACACGTATGTGTATAATACTATAGTTCTAATACTCTAATATACAACACAATACATGTACATAACACTATATAACTCAACAATATCTAAACACGTGCATTACAGACTATACTATATCATACAATAACATACATGCAGTGCATGCATGTCCACACTCCTATACCACATACTATAGCACATATATGTAATATATACGAACATAATACAAATGCTAAGTGATATATGTGCACAATATACACATATGCATAATACTGTGTGTAATATAAGAATACACATATGTACACAATATACCTATGCCTCTGTGTGTATATATATACATGTCTGCATATACATATACACACATTTGCGCATGTACACATATACTTATTGAATCTTGTATGTGTCATATGGTAACTCTCCATTGTGCATAATTCCAAACTTCCATCACCTGAAGAGATCAACTCAAAAGGAGCTGGCTGAAGTGATGCCTTGATGGATCCTTAGATATTTCCACCTTTGAAATCGACAGTTTCTGTGTCCATATTTATTAAGTGGCTATTCCGTATGAGGCATACAAAAACAAAATGTCAAAGGAAGGCAGGGAGGGAAAAAGCATTTTTATTTGCTTTCTATGAATGTGCCAGACACTGTATTAAAGAGCTTACTAGAGGGATACATCCCGGACAGAGTTAACTAATTTCAAAGTATTTACAGAGCAGGTTCAGGAGGGAGAAAAGGCTAATAAATGGTGAAGGGGTGGGGGAAACTGAGAAAAGGACTCCTATAGGAGGTAGCTCTCAAGCTCTGGGTCTAAAGGAAGCTGGGGGAGCTGTGAGGTGGAGGGCATTCTGGACATGGAGGACAGCCTGAGGGAAGGCATCGAGGAGGTAACCTCTACAATCCCTTTCAGCTCCTCCTGATGTACAATCCTATGACCTAAGATTAGAATTCCTGTTACATTAAAAAAAAATCAGTACTTGATATTGTCACAGAATGAACTCTAATTAATGGAAAGGACTGAATCTGGAGGCTGATGACCTCAAGTTGATGGCTGACTCTCCTACTTAGCAATGAGCACTTCCTTGTGTAATTTGTTTTACCTCAGTAGATTATAGATTGTGTTACTCAGTAGGGAGTTGGAGGCCCTAGGTTTGAATTGTTGCCATTCTACTTAATTGCTCTTCCTGTGACCTTGAGCAAGTTCATTCTCCACTCTAGAGCTCTGTTTCTTCATCTATAAGATGAGTCCTTTGATCCAGGTAACCTCTCAGCTCCCTTCCAGCTCTGTTAATGATCTCCTAGACTCCTTCCATCTTGAATGCCTCTTATTCTATGTCCTTCACTCCCAAATTAAGGTGAACTAGGAAGTGGGGAAGTATGTAGAGAAAGGATTGAATCTGCCTACTTTTCCAGCCTTATATAGAGTTATTTCCTATGTACCATCATGAATTCCTCATTCCAGGCAAAATGGACTAGAATATCCCACCTCCATGTATTTGAATAATTTGCTTCCTATTCCTATTATGTTTACTCGTGTCATCTCTACTTTTCAGACTCCTTGTCCTCCTTTCTGGCTAAGCTTAAGTACCCACCTCCTCTGTAAAGCCCTTTCCTGATGTCCTGGTTATCAGCCTTCTCTTCCATTTCAATTGTCCTATTACTAGAATCTTTGTGGACCTGTCCTTCCCTCCACCCCAAGAATATAAACTCCTTGAGGGCAGGAATTGTTCCCTCTGCATCTTTTTGTCTCTCCTTCGCACTTACCCATAGTAGAAAACATGTTGAATTCAATCAAAACCCATTTGTGGCTTTCTGAGAGAGTGCTTCTGCCAACCCAAAAGAAAGTGATATTTAGAAAGTATCAATTTCGAAAGTTGCAGACTTTGTTCAGCACCTTGAATAAGGACCATAATGGGGCACCTTGATTTCCCACAGCCTGGCTTGGCCAATGAAACCACAATAAAAATCTCCAAACAGCTTCGATCCATTAGTACCCAAACCTTAAGTACCTAAAATGGAAAGCCGGAAGGAAATAGCTTGGAAGCAGCTTCTCTTGTTACCCTCTGGCTCCTTCTTGGGCTCCACTTAGCTCAGCAGGAGGGTAAAATCAAACAAAAAGTCCTTACATTAGGATGATGAGCTGTCAACATGCTAGTTACCTGCTGAAGAAGAAAGTCCTCCTAAATGTGGCTTCCAACCAAAGTCAGCAATGACTTCTCTGCTTTCATGTTACTTTCCAGAATAACTTGGGAAAAGTAAGACTTTTCTAAACATTTCCCTGTAGCTTCCACCAGCTGAGGGACACTGGGTGCTGAGATGGAATTTCCAATAAACTGAGGAGCCTGAGATGGACTGGATCCACCCGAGAAAGCAAAATGAATTGCTCAGAAATCTCAACAACAGTCCATTCTAGTGACTCCAAGGTGGACTGCAGCGACCTTCCCTTGCAGATTTTTTTTGAGAAAATCACATGAATAACAACAACAAAAATTATTCAGCTCTTACCCTGTGCCAATCATCAGGGATAGAAATTGAAAAGTGAGACGGTCTCTGACCTCAAGAAGCTTTCATTCTAATGGGAGGAGCTAATACCTATGGGAGAGGTGCCAGTTCTTCCACCTCTCACAGTCTGCCTTCTGCCCTGAAGTCAAGTCAACAAGTATATATTAAATACCAGGCACTGTCAACCCCCAGCACTCAATGGAGGCTGTCTTCCCTAAGGTCACCCACCAGTCACCTCTTAATCACCACATCCAGTGACCTTTTCTCCAGACCTGATGCTCCTTGTTATTTCTGCTGCTGCTGGCTCCATTGACTTCAGAGACACTGCACTCTTCCAGTTATTTTCCTACACTGTTCCTTCTCTGTCTCTTTCACTGGTTCTTTCTCTTCCTGACCATGTCATTGGCCTATTGCCCAGTGACCTCTCCTGGGCTAGGTGCTGTCTGCTTCCCTCCCCCTTTGCCTTCTATCTCTTGTTCTGTCCCATGTCTGACCAATCTTCTGAGCTCCAGCCCCACATTTCCATGTAGTTGTCCTGCCAGCACTTCATCCCTAACATGTCCCCCTCCCCCAAACTGACTCTTCTTTGTGACTGTCACTTCTGTCTCAGGTACCACTATTCACTCAGTCACTTTCCCCATTCAAAGTCTTTGAGTTCCCTCTCCCTAATTTCTCATATCCATCCATTCCTCAAGCCCCATCAGTTGCACATGTGAAGTATCTAAAACATCATATCCTCTTCTCTTTTTTTTAAAGCAATCAGGGTTAAGTAACTTGCTCAAGGTTACACAGCCAGTTATTTCTGGGTGTGGTGCTACGTATCTGAGCCCAGATTTGATCCCCAGGTCATCCCCACACTGGAGCCAGTGCTCTTACTCGCTGTGCTACCTGGCCTCCCCTATATCCTCTTCTCTTCCTGCTGGTACCACCCCAGCAGAAGCTCTCAATACCACTCCCTTAGACTATGGGAGGAGCTAACACCTCTATTCCCTGTCACTCTCCCTTTCCAGTCCATCACTCAGGCCCCTGACATAATCACTTTTCTTATGCACAGAGTTGGTTGTGTCAGTCTGCTCAAAAACTTTTTTATTGGAAGATTGGATTACCAGTGAGTCAAGTTCAAATTCACCTAATAACCTCTACTATACTCATGAGACACACTGTAGTTATGGCTTTTTGAGACACATGCCTTGTCCACTGGGGTAGAAGCTGTGGGTAATAAGCCTCTCCCTTGCAGAGAAGAGGACACAGATTGTTTAGCTTTCTGTGCCTCAGCGAATCCTTAGTTAAGGAGCTTCCTTCAGAGATACCTACAAATGGTCTTTCATCTTCTGAAGGTGCCATAATTAGTTATCTCCCCCATGGAAAAGAAGAAAACAATTTTAAACCTTCATATCTTCTAAACTAGGTTGCTCTAGAAGGTCCAACAGCCTAGGCTGGGGTAAGATAGGCTCTTTGAACTCTTCTTCAAACTCCTTAGTTAACTCCTTTTCTTTCTCTAATCTCTTCTCTCCACGTTTCATAACTGAACTCTTGTCTCTTCTCTGAGGCTCCCTATTTACCAAACTTAGAGTCAAGAACCCCTTTTAATTCTTAGGACTTCGACTTCACCCCAGTAGCACCTTCTGTTGTCTATCAAATAGCAATGGCTTTGCTGGCTAGATAATGCTGAAAAATGTTGTTTTGTACAGCAGCACATCACAGAGATTTACATCCTTCTCCTAGTAAAAATTTGTAACCTCAGCAAATTACATAGTGCACGTGAACTTTTAAAACATACATTATTGACATCATGAGAAATAGAATGTATTTACAACTGTACTGATGATAGGATCACAGTATTTAGAGCTTGAGGGACCTCAGGGAGCATCTGACCCAAGTCCTTCATGTTAAAGATGAAGGTGCTGTGGTCTATGGGGAGTAGGGAGGAGATGTGTCCAAAAGCATATCGTGGGTGGAGATCCCAACTCGATTCTCAAGCTTCTCTGGCCAGTGCTTTATGCCGTACTCCTTCCTTTTCTGCCTTTGTCTCAGTTTGAAGGTAGTGGCTTGTGCTACCTAAGGATGCCATGGTCACTGTCATTCTTCAGTTTTGATAACATGGAATAATCACACCCCCCTGTAATCCTCAAACCCTACTGAAATAATGGAATTTGGCCAGTCATTTGAGGTCATTTGATCCTGAAGCCAGGCTCTGGCCCAGTTTGGGACTCTGTCCTTCACTCTTCAGCCCCAGTTGAGCCAAAAGCTCATTGCTTTATCCCTTTGCCTCAGGGCAAGATAACTGCTCTTGGAATAGTACCATTTTCTGTTCGACCAAGTCTATTGAGACAAATACACACATCTAAGAACAAGGCACTGTGCAAGCTATAACTTTGCAGATAACTAAGCCAAGGCCCCTTCATTAATTGGTTTATTAAAACAAAGCACCAAGAGCTGGTAAGTGCATATAGATTGAGAGGCAGAATGATAGAGTGACAAGTCTACTCACAGCAGGAGAGGCCTGGGTCCAAACCCTTCCCACTGTGTGGAGAGATTGAGAAAAGATTAAGATAATATAGGTGAAATGCCTCCTAATCCTTAAGGCCCTAGATAAATGTTATCAGTTTCTGTCATTATTTACTGTCATCATGATCATCATCATCATGACTGCTTTAGAATCAAAACTCTCCCATTTCTGACTTCCCAACTACTTCTGCAAGTCAGTGTTCCATTGCTTCCCCAGTTCAGCTCAATGAGCATTTATTAAGCACCTCTAGTAGGTGCCAGGGATCCAAGTGTGAAAAGCAGCATGGCCCCTGCCCAAAAGGTGTTCCAATTGGAAAGTAAGGGAAACAACATTGGCAGTAACAAGTCATGCTGCTTCCACCATGTCCTATGCAATCCTGTGGTTCCTGGGCCAGTGATAAAGCTTCCTGAAACACAAATCAAAAAGGGCCTAGATGTACTCTAGAAAACAGCCAAGTAGGACAGCCTTCACCTCCCTGTTCACAGCCTATTTGTATTTGCAGAATAGAGGCCCCAACAGCCAGGTCCCTGTCACACTCTGCCCCTACTATGCAATTGCCAGTCCAGAGCTAGGGCTTCCCAACTCTGCTCTTGTCATGGGAATACCTTACTTTTCTCTCTCCTACTCTTTAGCATCCAACCTCAGAAACCACTCTCCCCCTAAACCTCCTGCCCAAGCACATACCTCTCCCATCTTTGATCATACTGCAACATGTAAGCAGGGCCATGATTACCCTTAATAGACCACTGCTCACAGTCCAGGGACTCTACCTCCAGCTTGATCAACATCAAGTCTGAGGTTTCTTCCTGCTTCTCTTAAACAAGCTTGAAGAGCTAGAGGTGACTTCCCTTTCTTGCAGTCTCTGGGGCACACCTTTTGCTCTTTCCTCTCTTCTCTGTCTTCCAGTGTCCCAAGCTCCTGAAATAAGTATGTCATAAGGTAGAATATCATAAGTGCAAAGGAGAGGTACACAAAGGAAGGAGAGATCAATTTAAGGGCAATCTTTATAGAGGAAGTGGCAGGTACTTGATTGTCCTCTTCCAGGTTCTTGAAGAAGATGGGAGTGTGAATGTTTGACTCAGGAATTTCTAGGTTAAACTCTAGTGAGTTATCCTTCTCCTTGTGCACATTGTACCATGGCTAAGCACTTTTCCACTCCACTGACATCTAAAAACGCATTCCTCGGACCCCAGGGGAAGCCCCATTCACATCTGACATTCATCTTCAGTCAGCTGTTTCCTTCTGGGTAATTCCCAGTATGCTCACTGGTCCTTGGGTTTCCCCATTTTTGGCCTCTGGGGCTTAGCACTCCTAGAGAAGACCTCAGTTCATGAACCCTAGGTTAAGAAACTGATTCTACTGCCATAGTTACCATCATCACCTTCCATCTTGTCTCTCCCCACTCCAATCCATCCTTCATATAACAAGGAGATCTTTCTTAATCACAGGTCTGACTATAGCATCCCATTGTCCAGTCAACTCCACTGGCTTCCCAAGTGTCTCTGTGATCAAATATAAACTCCTTTGGCTAGCTTTTAAAGCCCTTCAAAACCTGGCCCCAACCTGTCTTTTTAGCCTCACTGGACGTTTGCCCTACTTCCCACACTCTGTAGTTCAGCCAACATGGTCTTCTCTCTGTTCTTCCCACAGGAAATTCCATCTCCATCTCCATGTTTGCCTCCATGTTCATCTCCATATCCATTCCCCATGCCTGAAATATACTTCCTCCTTAACCCCACGTCATCAAATCCTTCTTTTCTTTCAAAACCCAGATCCAGCAACACCTTCTGCATGAAGTGTTTCTTAATCCTCCTCAACTGCTTGTGCCTTCCCTGCCAAACTACCTTGTATTTCATTACTTTGTAGATAGTTGTATTAATTCATTATATACTTTTTTATGTTTTTATCTTCCCCATTAGAATATAAACTCCTTGTGAGAATGGCTTATTTCATTCTTTGCTGGTTAACTGATGAATTGGAACCAAGTATTTATTCCTGGCGAAGCTGTTTACCTTAAAGTTCAGTTTAGGAGGAACACATGAATAAGGTTTGGTGGGCTATCCCTCTGTAGTCTGCCTCTAGACATGTTGGTAAGGAAAAGTCAAGTGGATACAGTTAAGCAAGGAATTGACCCAACTAAGTAACACTAACTCCCCCTTCCCCCAAGGGCAATAACCACCAAATCCTTTTTGGGAGGCAGGAGAGTGATTGTAGCAGTCATAGGTATGTAGCACTTTGTGGACTCAGAGCTCTGTGACAAATGGGATCTCTTTGGATCTTTACTGTCACCAAAGAGCAAGGACTTGGCCCAGGTCATACAGCTAGTAAGGTCAGAGCTAAGACTTGAACTGGGATCTCTTACCCCCAAATCCATTTCTCATCCTGTACTTGAGGGATAATTCCAAAGAGAGAGAAGTAACAGCACAGTTCTATTAGCTGCTCAGACACTGTGGGGTAAGGTGAACATCCTAAAGCATGCTGCTATGATCCAGTAGCTGTCAATAATGAAATCTCAGGATGAGAAATGACTTGGGCTAAACAGAGACCGTAAGTAACCAAACTAGTGGAAATATTTATTATAAATCAATCCTGGTGACCCGATTTATAGCCTGGGCTGCTTCTTGGGGAGATTGCACATATGTAAGTTGCTTTACACAACCTCTCATTGATTGAATGAGGTCACTTTGAAGGCTTTCCAATGGTATGTGGAATCACTTTGGTTTAATTAAAACCTATCCCCCAAATGCCACCCTTGAAATGAAACAAGCTATAGCAATGATTAGGTGGGTCGGGTACCTAGAGAATGCCAAGCCCAGGGCTCATCAGATGATCACTGAAATCTGCCTGGTTTGATGGTCCCACATCCAGCTCTGAGCTAAGTTGTTCAACGTTGGCTCTCTCTGAACCTACTTTACTTCTCCCCAACTATTACCCCTCCCTGCTTTTCAACCTGCGTCTTTGCCTTTGTGCCTACTGGCCCTGGCTCTTCCATCCCCTTCCCAGGTAACTCTTTGAGGGGGATATTAAGCTGGAAGTCAGCTTGTCTTTACAGTCAGAACAGAAAGGAGCACTTTGGTTTCTTGCCTTTGTGTTAAACCTTGAAATCCTGTTGGATCAAAACTTGTCCAAATGGCTTGAAAGAATGCCTGGGGTTTGCTTATTTGCAATTGTTTGGGCATGAACATAGACAAATTTAATATGGAAGTGAAATTAAATGTTTTCTTAAACTCTTTAGGTCCCATGGGAGGGTGGGACCACCAGAGGACCTCAAAACTGTTTTATGAGCTCAAGTGCAATCCTGTTACGTTTTTTTGTCACATTCAATAAAACTTGCCTTATAGCCTTTATTTTATTAGCCTTAATGCTTGCATGGGGTTTGAAGGTCTGCTTGCTCCTACCCTAGGGAAATTCTGGATGGGGATATGAATCAAGAGTTACTTCTTAAGAAATGTGTTCTTTGTAACCTTAGAGCTGTGGTTCTGAGCCACAGGTTACATAGAAAATTATTCCAGTTGGGCCCTGCTCTCAGCAGATAAGCAATGGAGCTGAATCCTTACCGGGCTTTGGGACAACCAGAAGCCAGGGGCTTGTATTCTTAATGGCTTCAGAGTACAGATACACATCACTCGGCATTACTTTGTAATCCTAAAGCTGATGACATAAACGCCTAGTCCATCCATTCCATATAATGCCCTTCTCCAGGATGGAAAAAGTAATTGGTTATGATATTATGGTTATCAGAGAGTCCAGCCCTGGCATCGAGATTTTTAAATTGCATTCGACTTTATTTTTAAGGATTTTTTCACAGACTCAGGAATGCTTGAAAATGACATCCTGTGGCCACAAACACTTTCTGATGTTGACATTTCTCATTGTATTAAATTGACCTGTCACATTACCTGGCTGCTCTCAGCACTTCCGTGTGTTATGGTGAGGTGTTGATGCTTGAAAATATTCCTTTTCATTGGGAAATCATCAACACTCCATGCTCCAATGCAATCTTGTCCTCTCTGAACAGACCCAGAAGAGAGGGCTGGAATGTAATCTTAATCACAAGAACTGTCTTTTCCAGGTGGAAACAAAGAATATTTTTAAGCCGAGAGCTTGTTACTGCCTGACGTTTCTTTTAGTTTCATTAAAACATGGAGTATTACAAACCAATAATATATTTGTTGCTATCTAGACCCTTGTGTTACCTTTATGAACCTGTTATATTTTAATGATGTAAAACTTGAAGATTCAGAGGGAAATGATCTATTTTCTTATAGTGCTTGGCCTTTTATGAAGCCATCTGGACTCAGCAAATCCTAAGGAGTGGCGAGAGTCTGTGAGAAACCAGGCAGGCTCCATGTTCCTTTTGAACTGTAGCTACACTCAACTTGTTCATTTCAGAGGATCAACACATTCCTCCCCACTCCACACCCTCATGTCTTTAACATATGATAATGTATTCAGTATTTGTTTGCAGAATCTGCTCCTAAAGTTTTCTACTAACTACTCTGAGAAAGCAATGTAAACCAATTAAGACCCCAGACAACAAAGCAGGCATAGTTAGTTAACTATGGAGGAATTGGCTCAAAAGAGCCTCTTGGAGCAAAGATGGCACCCAATTCAAGGCCTGCATTCAGTTCTGTACTCTCTAACAAAATGGATTCTAATTAACGTGGTCTGGCCTCCTACAAGAATAGCTGTACTCAGTGTTCTGAAAGGCTTTCATTCTTTCCTTCATTCAATAAGCTCAATAGATGGCCAAGATTAGGCCAAGTTTCAGGTAGGAAAAGCAAGACTGCTTGGAATTGAAGTGGAATTCTTAGGAACATACTTTTGGACAATAAAACCAAAATATCAAATAGGTAAACTAGATTCATACAACTGGAGCTAAAGCAGACTTAGAGTCTGTCTACTCTAACCTTCTCATGCTACAGAGAAGGAAACTGAGGCCAACAGAGGAAAAATTATTTATTTGACATCCCAGAATTCCAAAATGTCAGAATTGGAAAGGCACTCAGTACTCATCTAGTTCAACCTGTAGCCAAACCAGAATCCTTTCTCCAAGCCCCTGGTTATCCATTCTATGCTCAAAGAACACCGATAAAGATGATTCACTACTTCCCAAGGCAGCCCATTTCACTTTGGGATAGTTCTAATCTTGAGGAAATGTTTCATTACATCAAGCTTCAGTTGCCTTCTGCCCATTGAACCTCCCTCCTTGCTCCCAGTGGTACCCTTTGGGGCCAGTCAGAACAAGTCTGATCTCTCTTTCATGAGGTAGCCCTTCAAATCCTGGAAGATCTCACTCGTGTTCCCCCTTTTCTCTTCCTTTCCTTTTCTTTTTTTTTTGTTTTGCTTTCTGGAGGGCAATTGGGGTTAAGTGACTTGCCCAAAGTTACATGGTTAGTAAGTGTGTCAAGTATTTGAGGCCGGATTTGAACTCAGGTCCTCCTGACTCCAGGGCTGGTGCTCTATTCACTGCGCCACCTAGCTGCCCCATGTTCCCCCTTTTCTAAACATCTTTGGATGGTAGGGTCTTTGGAGGATATCCCAAATTTTGGAGCATCTCTGAAATGAAGAGCCAGTTCCTTCTTTAGAACCTCGAGGAATAATGTATTCCTTCTAGACTTCTAATTCTTCTTCTGTAAAATGGAAGGAGGGTGCATCTAGCCCATTCTAGCTCATAATCCTAGGACTCCCATCAAAGTGAGTATCTGTGGGGATAAGCCCTTCTGATATTCTTGGGACTATTTAGCCAGTCCCATTCCCCATCCCCTTTGGCTTCACCAATAATCAGGACCAGCAATGGAGAGCACATGAAACTGTTGGGGAAACAAAATCCCTTACTGGGATATCTAAGTCCTGGCTCATTTTAGCAATAAGTCTGTGTGGTGTCAATACCTCTCTGTTTATATTTGCCTGGTCCTTGCTGGGGACAGAGCTAGAACAAAGTTCCTGGCTTCTTGGGGAGCTTCCATTTCTTTTCTCTCCTGCCCCTTTTCCCCTGTAGGGAATGTTCTTCCACCCTGGGCAAGTGAATTTACCTCTTGGACCTCAATTTCCCTATTTGTGAAATCAAGGCAGTCCTATCTATGCCATCTGCCTCCCCAGGGTTTCTATGAGGAAAGTGCTTTGCAAAGCTCGCAGCTCATTCTCAATAGTGGTCATTACAAAACCCTGCAGCCTCCTATCTTACCATAAAGTAAGAGTTCTTGGATTCCAGCTCTTGCTAGTTTATCCTCTACAGCTGAAGGACCTGCTGCTTTTCTTAGTTAATTCTTAAGAATGATTTGGCTGTTGTATGTGCATTGTTTGTAGCTGTTGGGTTTCTTAAAATATTTAATTGCTTATTCCAGGAAGGGAGTCCATTCTGTTTTCAATGTCTCCAGCTTAGTGACTTTCATACAGAAAATGGAAAGCTGGGCTCCCATACTTGTATAATGAATTTGCTCTCTGATTCTGGCATTCCTGGTCTGGACATTTTGCAGAAAGTAGGGACTAGATATACCCAGAAGAGGTCAGAGACACAGGCCCCTTCCATAACAACATAGCCATAGCAACAGTGTGTGTGTGTGTGTGTGTGTATTGGTGGTGGTAGTAGTAGTAGTAGTAGTAGTAGTAGTAGTAGTAGTAGTAGTAGTAGTAGTAGTAGTAGCAGCAGAGAACTGGAAACAAAGTGGGTGCTCACTGACTATGCACAGTACGACCAAATATAGTATGTTTTATAAATGTAGTGAGATCTTCTTACTCCTTAAGAAATGATGAATATAAGGAATTGCAAAATGTGGGAAGACTTTGAGGAACTGATGCAGAATGAAGTAAGTAGGACCAAAATGACAGCAATGATAGAAATGAAAAGAACAATAAAGCAAAGGCAAGCACTATGTAACTGTCATGAATGAAAACAACAATCCTGCATTCTAATGGCCAGACTTGGCCCTGGAGAAGAAATAAGGAAGTATACCTCCTGCTTTTCATTGAACAACTGGCGGACCACGTATGTAGAATGTGGAGTATGCTGTCAGTTGGTCTTGATGAACCCTTTCTCCTTGGTTACAGGGTGTGAGGTGGGCTAGAAAAACCAAAAGGTGTCAGTAAAATTTAAAAGGAAGGAAAGCAGGGGCCAGGATCCCTAGAAAGGGTTCACATAGAAGATCATGCCTGAGACAGATGCTGCAAGAAGTATTTCCCAGTCCTCTGTTGATTCTCTGCAATTTATTCAGCCTCTAGTTTGCATGATGTCTCCTTCACCAGATGGTGAGTTCCTTGAGAGAGGGGAGTGTTTGTCACCTTTCTTTTTACCTCCAGTGCATACATGTGCTCTCCTGAGTCAGTGGGTTCTCTTTCACTTTTTATCGGGTTACCAGTGTTTGGGCTTAAGATGCACATGCAAATCAGCTTCCTGCCTCTGGCTTTGTCCCTAAGACCCTAGACAAAGGAACTTTACTCCCTTCAAACTGGTGGGGAGGGGAGGATGGTAACATCTGTGCTGCATTTTCACAGGTGGTTGTTAGGCTCCATAAATTCATGTATGAAATGAAGGTTAGTGTAAGCTCAGCTAGAACCTTTGAAATTGCACACAGTGGTTGGTCTTCTCAGATTTGCAAGGAGTCATAGAACCTGAGAATTTGGATGGACCCCAGATGTCATCAGTCCAACCCCTAACTGAATAATCATCCAGTCTGAGCCATGCTCAACAAGTGAATTTTTTTTTTGCTTTTTGGAGGGGGGAAGGCAGGGCAATTGGGGTTAAGTGACTTGCTCAAGGTCACACAGCTAGTAAGTGTTAAGTGTCTGAGGCCAGATTTTTACTCAGGTCCTCCTGATTCCAGGGCCAGTGCTCTATTCACTGGGCACCCTCAACAAGTGACTTTTAATGTGAAGGGGCCAGTTCCTCAGTTACATTTTTAAAGAGCACTAATGGTTAGAAAGCATTTTTTCCCTTGAAATTCAACCTGAATGTATCTTTGTACCTTCTTCCCTTCCCTCCTGGTTCTGCCCTCAGGCCATACAGAGCAAAGTTAATCCCTCTTCCCAGATGTCAGCCCTTCTGGTACTTGAAGACAGGGCCCTCGCCTCCAAATCTTCTTTTCTCCAGCCTAACCATCCCTAGGTCCTTCCAGGACAACTTCAACTTCATTGCCCTCCTCTGCCCAGTGCCATCCCATCTATCAATGTGCTAAGATGGCCCAGAATGTAACACAAGACTCCATGTTCTTGACTAGGACAGGGTCCCCAGAGACTCACCTCCTTCCTGCCCACCTCACTCTTAATGCATCCTAAGGTCATGTTGACTTTCTTACCTGCCATATCATGGTGGTCACTCATGTTGAGCTGCCAGTCCACTAAAATCCCTGAATCTTTTTCATGTGAACTCTGTAGCCATGTTCTCCATGAACTCCAGGTGAAGTTGATTTTTTAAACCCAAGTCTAAGAATATGCATTTATCTTTATTTGCTTTTACCTTATTTGGTTGGTCCACTGCTTTATCCAGTCAAGATCAATCTTTTGGAAGTCTGTTTCCATCACTCCGAGTATCAGCTATCGTTCCCATCTCTGGGGCATCGGGCAATTTGAAAAGCATGTCATATAGTTCTTTTTCCAAGTCATCAATAAAAGTTCAGGATCCAGAAGAACTGTGTGGGTGCCTCATCGGAGACCTCTTTCCAGGTTGGCCTCAAACAGTCCATGACTCTTTAGGTCTGGACATTTTTGAAAGTCAGTATAACATTGCCCTTCTCCAGCCTTGTGACACCTGGCAAGTTGCCCACAGTCTTTCTGAGGTTGCTGAAATTGTCGTTTCTTCTAGTCTCTTGCCCTGTGGCTTAGCTGGGCCTCATGACTTGAACTTAGCGGGATGGGGGGGGCAGTTAGATGTTTCCACCTAACAACAGATTGGAAGGCTGGGGAAATCAAGCAAGAAATCAATCAATGTTTGTCTAGTGTCTGGCATCTTCCAGGCATGAGGGTCACAGATATGGAAATGAACTGGTCCTTGCTTTCAAAAGCTTGCCTTTTAACAAGAAAGGTGAATGTGTCTTCTAGTATAGCAAGATACATGCATAGGGACCTTGGGGCTGAGGGTGGAAGGTACTAGAAGTAGAGGAAGACTGGGAAAGGGCTCCTGCAAAAAGGAGCACTTGAACTGAGGCTCCAAGAGGCCCATGTGAGGAGAGAATAATGTAGGCATGGGCCAGCAACACTAGGCTCACTTACTGAGGGCCCAGACCATGCCAGGCCCTGTGCTAAGGGGGGGGGGTACAAAGAAAGACAAAATGCAGGAGCTTGAATAACTATGCCCAGAAGCTGAGCCTGAGAAAATGGTGCTAACCCTACTGTGATGGACCCTGAAATATCATGAGCCCTTAGCTTGCCAGCACCTGACTTTTTCCATTTTGGGGGTTCACATCTGAGACTTATTATTTTCCCCATTTATGAAATTAAGTGGGGAATAAAATGAACTTGCAGGTCTCCAAGGATCCTTCCTTTCTATAACATCTTATGATTCCATGAATAATCTTTGCAGAGAAATGTAGTTGAGTTAATTAGGCTCCGGACAATAGGGCTGTGTTTATTTGGGATTCTCTTGCCTCCTGCCTTCCCTCTACATTTCCTTCTCAGGAGATGGCTCTAATCTTTTCAATTTCAACCCATTTTATGATAAACCAAAGCAAAACCCAAAATGTAAAAGAAAAACATGACTTGTGTGAATTTAATTAGCACAAACCCCTGCTCAGCTTTTTGATAATGAGGCCTTTCAACATTTACAATAGAAAAGTTTCCAATGGATACTCAATGCGAATATGAAAGTTGAAAGTGATTGACAAAGTTGAATAAGATAAAAGGAAAAGGACAATAAAACATCTGCAATTGATTTTTCTAAGACCATCAAAATGCAAATTGCTGTAGCTGAAGGGACAATGGCTGAGAGTGAGGGAACCCCCTCTCTGCTTCCTCTGAGGACTTTCCAGAAACTTGCTTTTCTCCGTGCACAGGGCTCAGCAATGAAGTGCTGCTCTAAAGGCCTCCCCTTCCTCCTTTGGGCGATGGCCTGACTGGGCATTCCAGAGGTAACCTAGAAGCCAGAACAAGGGCTGCAAGCCTCCCGTGCACCATCGGGGCCATCCAGACATTGGAGGTCCCCAGTTTGCTTCTTCCTGCTAGTGAGGTGGCCCTCTCCTGTGTGCATCCCCTCCACATCCTGCCTGGCCTTCTGCCTCTGCCCCCTTGTATGCATTTAGGTGTCCCTTGGCTGCCCAGTCCGCACTGCACTGCCAGTGGTCTTGGCACTGTGCCTTTACAACCCCACTCTTGCTTCTTTGTTGCTGGCCTCACTTGCTGTGCACTGTGACCTATTTGCAATGCTTTCCTCCCCTTCCCTAGTCCAGATCCTGCCCTTCATGTTTCCAGCTCCATTGTGACACTCTTATCTAACTCTCCCCTTGGTGGATTCGGTTTTCCAGACTCTGCATTGCAGCCCAATCCCCGTCCATCAGCACCACCCTCCTTCTTAGATTGCTTGGTACAGTGGATTCTTAGATTCAGAACACATGGCCTTGAATCTTGAATGTCACTTTGCACACTTGAAAAACGATGATCTTAAGTGTTTTCTAAGGTCCTTCTACCACTAACATATGGCCCTGAGGTTGAAAGTTATGCTGCCCGGTGACTTCTTGTCACTCAGACTGCAGCTCTGTATGGCTGAATACTTGTCATGTAGTAAGTCATCCCTTACCTCTTTGTACATGGACATTGTCACATACCCCTATCTTCAGGAGCCACTGAGATTCCCTGAGCCCAACGCCTTTTGCTAATGTGGACCTATCAGAATTGTCTTTTTCTCATTATGAAAATTATCAATAAAAGCTGGCCCTATCTTGAAGCCACTGCAGATTCATTGTCCTCAGTGATCAGCCTGTCAGTGTGTGGCCCTTGAAATGCTTTAATAAGGACTTTTAAGTTTCCTTGACCTGAGTTTTGCCTCCTTAATCAGGGTAAAAACCCAAACAAAGAACTCTCCTTTGCACACTATGAAGAGAAGACAACTGCTGACCCTAGGTGATTCCCTGTGCGTTGTGTCCTGTGGGCTTCATGCTGCTGTGGCACCTCATGCAGTTTCACTGGGGCGCTCAGTGAGATTCTTCCACCCTCCCTGTTGTCAAAGTTCCAGCCAGAGGGGACTCTGATGGTCTGGGCTGGGAGTGGGGAGCAGGAAAGAAGACTTCAGCTATGGAGACATGACTTTAAAGGCCTGGGGACATTGCCTTGATGCCTTGGGGAGATGGCCTTGAATTCTTCATCTCCTACTTACTGGGCCTTAGATATGGCTTCCCCATTTCCTATGTTAACACCTGAGTAGGAATGCCATTAGCCTACCACTCTGTGCTGAAGCCAGCCATCCCCAGCAGACAGGAGTGGGCAGATGGTGTCTTGGGATGGTGATTGGCATGAATGTATTTGGAGGTTTTGTTCTATGATGCTCTCTTGATAGCACAATGCTTACTATTTTAAGTAAATTGTTCTCAGTCTAGCCAAAAGATGAACTCCAGTAATAAATTCTAGTTGGTTTTATGAAGAGAAATTCTAAATTGGTCTCCAAAAGAGAAACTTTCATGGGATGGGGTGGGGTGGGGGACAGTTTATGAGCCCTTCAAACATAAAGACAAGGGAACTCTCAGAGCCACCAAAGAGAATGTTGGTTACATATGGGTTTTAGTCAAAGTGGTCAGAGAGGTTTATGATTCCAGTACGTCCAAACCTAGTGTATGGATTGTCTAGAGACTCCCAGAAGCACCTCCCTCTCAGTGGGAGGAAGGACTATGTAATGGATAGAGTATAACCAGAAAGCCTTGGGTTCAAATCCTGCCTCAGATACTTCTCAGCCTTATGACCCTGGGCAATTCAAGTAGCTGCCTCAGCCTCAGTTTCCTCTTGAGTAAAATAAAAGTAATAACTTGTGGAGCACCTGCCTGTGTATTGTTAGAAAGAAATAAACTCACAAACCCCTCAAATGACTTTGAATAGCCCTCAACAAATGTCAGGTGATGTTAGCAGCACACACACACACACACACACACACACACACACACATACATACACTGACATTGAGAGAAGCACACTTTTGGGGATCACAGAACTTCCCAGGCAGGGTCAGGGAGGTAGCCTGGACAAGATTCCACATACACTGCTGCCTTGGGAAGATCCACATGAAGTACCCCTTAAAGCAGTAAATCCCTTCTCACTGAAAGAACTCAGAAACAGAGTGTGCAGAGGAAGGTGCTTATTATGCTTCTGGAAGGAAGTGGACATGGTGCTCACTAGGGACACACCCAAACTAATATAGAAGCAGGAGTGAGGGTCTACTTCTGTCCTTCCTGGTAGACTTATTAAATTCTTCAATTATTTATTTCCCTCTCTATATATATTTTACATTCTCACTCTCTGTCTCTCCCTTTCCCTCTCCCCTTCCCCCCCTCTCCCTTCCTCCCCCCCCTCTCTCACAGCCATTGATTATCTTTCAACAACTTTTGTGGGAGCAAAACAAGATCCCATGATATCCCCTCTTATAGCATGGAGAGAGACCGGGAGGAAGCTTAAGAGCACTCAGGCTAAGCTGGGTCAGAATTACAGCTTTCCCAAACTCGCCCTTGTCTTGTTGGGACATTCCACTTTGGGGCAGCACTTGAACTCAGCTGCTGTTGTCCCCCACCCCCATCAGTTGCCTTTCCAACAGGTCATGCTCAGGTAGAATTCACAGAAATTCCCCCCCAAGGGGCATCTATTCAGGACATCCATCCAGTGGAACTACAGAGTCCTCTGTGCCCCTAATGCTTCTGGGGCTCCTTCCTGAAAAGTGAGTTCTGGCCAGAAGAAATAGGAGTATGTTCCAATTGGCTTTCCTTTACCTGCAATGCTCTAGCCACATGTCTTTTCAGCCTGCTGCCCCTGGAGAGTCAGCTCCCTTACTCAGGATATTGTGGGCCATTTCCTAGACAGGGACTCACTGAGTTTACTTAGTTATAGTGCTAATAGCCCCAAGCAACTCCAAGCTTGACTTGCTGCTGAAAGAGTCTCCTAGGTTAGTTTACAAAGGCAACCTGGGACACTGAGCTTTATTTCTGATATTCTCTGCCAACCTTGACCAAGATTTGATGTATCTGTGTGTGATATTATTCCTTTTTATTCTTCTGAAGAAAATGAAAAACTTGGCAAATGTGATGATGTCCTTAGCTTTCCCACTGTGGTCCATTTTGGTAATGTGTACAGGGAAGTTTGTTTTTTCTTAGTGGTGTTCAACAATGCAAACTTTGTCCTCATTTGGAGACTACATCTTTGAGGGTCTTAGTGTGGAGTGCTCAAGGCAGGACTGTTACACACTGTGGTAGCAGTAGATTGGAGGTCAGGAGACCTGGGAGTTTGTCCTAGTTAATTATATGTCCTTGGGCAAGTCCCTTCTCCTTGCTAGGCCTTTTCCCCCTCATCTATAAAATAAATAGGAGTGGGAGTCTGGGCTAGATGGCTTTGAAAATCCCTTTCAGTTTTAAGGTGCTAGGAGCCTATGGGAATTCTTTTTTTTCTCAGAACTTTCTAGCTGTTTCCATTCCATGTGATTGAAAATCTGTGGGTATCCCCCAAATACCATGTATTCTTGGACACAGGGAGCTCTGGGGTCATTCAGTAAGGCCTGCTTAGTTAATGTGGCTCATCTCCCAGCCTGGATGATTTTCTTCTTTTGTTCTTCCTGAGAACCAAAGTGAGGGTGGTTGTTATGTTGACAGAGCTCACTGAGGAGCTGAGCAGTTAGGGCCGGGCCACCTGCTTATCTCACCAAGGCTGCCAGCAAGCTCTGGGAGAAATAAAAGTCTATGCTCTTTCATAAAAGTTTATTGGACCCATTTTCACACTCACAAATACCCTGAAATCACCACAGAGTTCATTGCCAATGGATTTCTGTGCACAAATCCCCATCTTTGCTCTCCTTCCACTTAGAGAGGCTTCTTTCTCAGAAGCACTGGTTTTGCCATAGAGTAGCAGCCCCTCAAAGTAAGGAGCTTCTTGGGTTTTGCTGTTGCATCACAGCCCAGTGCCTGATGCATAGTAGGTCATCTGTAAATGGTTGATGAATTTCTTTATTGATTTCGTGCAAGTCTCTCTATTGATCCCAAGGCTCTCTTCTTCTTCAAAATAAATTCCCCTCTCTTTTTGGAGAGAGAAGCAGGTCTCCAATTCAGAGGATTTTGAAGGACCATCCCTGTGTCTATGGAATAGGCTTGCTAAGTCAAGCTGCTAACAATCACCAAATCCCAGATTCAGATGATCACAGAACTTAGAAAGGACCTTTAAAAGTCATCTGAGCCCATCTTTACCTAGACAAGAAATCAGCCAGCACTTAAGGAATGCCTACTCTGTACTGGGCTCTGTTCTGAGTGCTGGAGACATACAGGAAAAGCAAACAGTCCCTGCCCTCAAAGGACCTTAGATCCCAATGTGGGAGATGACTCATAGAAAGCAGGCAGACACAGGGAAACTTTGGAAGGGAAGGCCTCCTATAGAAGGGAGTAATTGAGCTCAGTCTTGAAGGAAACCAGGGATTTCAACAGGTAGAAATGAGGAGAGAGTACATTCCAGGCATGAGAGATAACTTGGGTAAAGGTTCAGAGGTGGGAAATGGAGCATCCTGTATAAAGCACAAGTGGGTCAATGTTTGTAGAGTATATGGGTGAGAGCTATGTATAAGAATACCAAAGAACTAGGAAGGAAACAGGACTGAAGAGCTTTAATTGTCATACAAAGGAGCTTCTCTTAGTTCTTGAAGTAGAAAGGTGATATCACCAGACTTTGACTTTAGGAAAATCACTTTGGCAGCTGAATGGAGGATGGATTGGAATAGAGACTGGAGGCAGGCACACTAAATGGTATGCTATTGTAATAGTCCAATGGAGAGGCAACAGGTTCCTGAACTATCAGGGTGACCATGTGAGTGAGGAGAAGGGTACAGATGTGAGAGATTTGCCAACTGAATGGGCATGTCAGGGGAGGGAAAATGAGGACTTGAGGATGAGACCATGAGCCTAAGAGACTGGAAAAATTCCTGTGCCTTCCACAGCAATAGGGAAGTTCAGAAGAAGGGTGGATTTGGGGGACACATGAGTTTTATTTTGGTTATGCTGAGTTTGAGATGCCCAAATGTAATCCAATGTCTCATCCAATGTGATATTCAATGTGAACTATTTAACTGGAAGTTCATGACAGGGAATTAGAGCTCAGGAGAGAGAGACTCCAACTAGATATATGGAACTGGGAGTTAACCATTGAATCCATGGGACCTGGTGAGGTCTCAGAGAGTGTCGAAAGTACAGAGAAGAGGTCCTAGGATGGAGCCTTGGCAGACACACACAAGCAGGGAAAGTGCCATGAATGATGTAGCCAAGAAGGTTGAGAAGGAGTACTCAGGTAGGAGGAAAACCAAGAGAAAAATGCCATAAAAACCCAAACATTATCTAGGAGAGAAGAGTAGTCAACAGCGTCAACTGCTTTTGAAAGATCCCAGAGGAAGGAGATTGGGCAAAGGTCATTTGATTTGATGACTAAGGGATCATTGCTATCTTTCAGAGGCTAGACTGCAGAGAGTTCAAAAGGTATGAGAGTAAGTGAAAACATCAAGTGAAGATGAACGTTCCCAAGGACTTTAGCCAGGGAGCAGAGGAAGTGTTTCACAGTGGATAGAGAACTATCCTTTGAGCAAGGAAGACCTAGCTTCCACTCTCAACTCTGACCCCTAATGGCTCAGATACACTGAGCAAATCACTTTGTTTATCAGTCCTTTAGGCAACTTCAAATTGCAGAGAAGGTGTCACACTGTGAGTTCCCCATAGTAAGGAAATCACAAGCCCCATACTTAGCTCTTATCCTTTAGTTGGGGGGAAGCTAGATGGAGGGTGCTAACTAGAATGGTTGTAGTGATATGATTTGGGTTTTAGGGTGGGAGAGATGTGAGCGTGTTGGTAGGCATTGGGGGAGGAATAAGTAGATAGAGAGTGATTAAAGATTCTAGAGAAAGAAAGGATGAAAGTGGAGGCAATCTTCTAGGGAAAATGGGAGGTGATGGACTGAGGACCCAGGTAGAGGGATTGGCCTTGTTGAGGAGAAGGTGAGCCCTTTACTCAGAGACCAGACTAGGAAGGAGATTGTGGAGAAGGAAACTAAGGGGTTGGGAATGAGAAAAGAAGGTGAAGGGACTTTTTTTCCAGTGAAATATGAGGCAAGGCCTTCAGATGATGGAATTAGGAAGGAAGTGCTATTGGACACTTGAGGAGGGAAGCCATTGTGATATGTAGAATAATGAATGAAGTAGGAAGGAGTGACATGGCTTGCCTTGCTGTAGTGAAGGACCAATTGAGAGCAGCACAAGATCAGGAGCAGAGGAGGTAGATGGTAGGAGGGCTCCAGTTCTGGGATTCAGCAGGGAGGGAGCATGGATTGTAGTAGATCAAGGAAGCAAGTGGTTTGAGAGGTGACAATAGTGTAAAGTTTGGCCTGATTAGCCATATGGTCAAGACTGAGAAGGAAGGAAAGTGAAGCCAGAGCAGTGCCATCACTTGTACCTGGCAAGAAATCCTCCAGTCCCTTCTGCTTACCGATTCCTCTCATTCTTAAATCTTTCCTTATGTTGTTCTAAAATCTGCACCTCACTCCTAATTCTGCTTTCTGGGGCAAAGGAGAACCAAGCTGATCTGTCTTTCCTAGGACAGCCCTCCAAAAACTTGAATATGACAAGTGTGGCCTCCCCATCTCCCAAGTCCCCCTCCCTGTCCCCTTCCCCCCCTCCATCAAACTCAGATAGAAACAAAAGATCCCTCCAGGCTGCATATTGACTTAGAAAACCACATATTATTATCTATGTTTGATTGTATTTGTATTTATTGGTGTTTACTATTTCCCAGTTCCATTTTCATTGGGTAAGGGAGTACTCAGTTATGTTGCCTGTGTCCTTCATGCCTCTGCTCTAGAGAATGGGAATGCAAATATGTGGTCTCTAGTTGGGGTTCTCTGCATTCATAACCTGTGCTTTGGGGAACCTTAGATTGAAAGGTCATGAACACTAATGGAAGAAGCATAGCCACAACTTCTTGGCTGCTGAAAGTTCAAGCTCTGGCTCCCAGAGGCCCACTTTCCAGTTTCTCCTCAGGCTGATGCCCTGAAGGATTAGTAAAGATCATTTGCTCCAGCCTTATGTCACAGAGGATGAGGTTGGAAACTGAGGCTCAAAGGGGAGCCCCAAGATGAAACCTATGACCCCACGTCCTCATAGAGAGGTAACAGATTCAGCGTGCAGATAGAGACACGTGTTATGGGCACATGGCCAGCATGAGAATTAGTTTGGGTTGGCTATACGCGTTTGTAACAGAGGTGGGTGGGATGAGAAAAGAGAATGTAGATCAGAAAAAAAAGAAAAAAAAAGTCCTCCCTAGTCAGCACTAGAGTTCTGGCTCCAGCTCCTTGCCCTTTCTACCACACTAGACTGATGGCCCTGATCTCCTAGCAATTACCTTTGGGGTCTCTTGCTCCTATTTTTTCTCTGGCATAGCCATCCTTCAATTCAAGGCCAGTTCCTGTCCTGAACCCAGATTCTGGATTTTTGGAACCAGGCCTTGGAGTCTTCCCTTCCTGCCTACAGAATGTTAGAAATGGAGCCAACAAGAAGTCTGTCAAAAGCAAGAAGAAATCGATCTTCCCCAGGTCACCATGGCTATCACAGCTTTCTGACAATACTCCTATGATTGTGCTAATTGGCATGCATTGATCAGGAGAGAAGGGGAATGACAGTAAATGAAATTTTGTCTGTGGAAAGTTATTATAACTGTATTGTAACTTGAAATTAAAAAGCAAGTTCTTATTTGAGGATGAATGTCATTTCTATATAACTTCTCAGGCAAGGTTATGCTCTCTATGATGAACATGGATAAGTTTCTTAAGTAATGAGAAGCAAGTGATTAGGCAACTGTAAGAACAAAGAAGGAAGTATCTCAAGAGAAAGGTCTGTGAACATTAAGCATGTCCCATGCTCCTTCTGAGGCTTAGTATACAAACCAATGTGAAGGGACATCTGCATGCACAGTGGCAGAGGGAGGTGCCAATAACTACTGTAGCCCATGGGCAGAGCCATTGGGCATCTTTCCACACCAGCCATTGGATAATGGTATCTGCTCAGAGATAAACACTGAATCAACATTTAGACCATGAATGGAGCAGATGGTAGAGATGCTTGATCTACGGTCATTTGTGAAAAGAAAAAGTTACAGGAAGAATTTCCAAATCCACCATTTGTTTCATTTTACACTTTGGCACAAACCATTGCTTCCTAAGGGAGTTAGGTGGCCCAGGGCACCCTCCTCTTCTCCTGCTTCCCTCCTCCTGTCACAGCCCACCCCAAGCAATGAGAAAATCTTTTGATATCATTTTAAAACAAATGCATAAGTGAGCTAAAGAGACCGCAATTCAGATGAGTTGTGCCCATCAGAATCTGATATTTCAACTTCCATCATTGCTCATTCTGGCCTGGCATTCGTTGCCTGGGGATGGGCAGTGGGAGAGGTGCTATAGCAACTAGTCAGTGATCTTTCCTGCCATATTCACATTTGCATCCCTACCAAGGAAAGGAATTACCAATGAGCCCCACAGCCTTGGTGGTCACCAGTCTCTGTTCTTCCTCACTCTCAGTTTCTCTCTTCAGACCATTCTGAAAGAGACACTACACTTTAGCCCTTCTATACTGGGGTGGGGGGGTTCTCTCTCAGAATACTCCAAGAACATTGAGGCCCAAGACTCAGTCCCATGTCCAGGGGCTCAAACCCTCAATCTCTAAACTCACTGGAACTTAACCCTTTTCTCAATCTCTATTTTGCCCTGAGCACAGTCCCCAAAGTCCTCAATGCTAACGTTGCCTCTCCTTCCATTCTATCGTGCTCAAAACATACATGCTGATTTTCAGACCCTCAGATCATTATGCAACAAGCCTTGGGATACTTCCTGACTCCCCATGTAGCCCCTGCCAAGCTACACCTGCTTCTTTCCCCTTACAAATATCCTGACACCTACAGGAGATAGGGAGGATATCTTCTAGTATTTCGTTTTCCTCTCTGCCCTGTAGGATTCTAAGCTCTGACCAACATGGTCTGTTTGAATGCTCAGAGCTGGAGGCCTTTCTGAATGGTGTCATGAGGATTCCAAGGTGCCTCTAAGGAGCCCAGCACATCTTATTAGATAGGGATAACTGAGGACAGTGCCTAGCAGTAGAGTGGCTCTGCCAGATGGTGGTCTAGGAGTCACTGGCATTTGACTGACCTGAACTGAATGCCCCAAAGTTTCTTCAAGCAGGGCTGTTACACAGAGGATTCCTTTTTGGGTAAGGGTTGTGTTGGATGCCCTGAGAGGCATTTTCTTCTTCTGAGATTCAGTAACTTGGTGTGGCATCACAGAAAGCGCCACAGAAAAGGAATAACCAATAAAAATGTTAAAATTCTTTTCTTCCTCAAATACTTTTATATTTCATTTCCTGGGCATGTTGCCTCCCTCCCAGGAGAATGAGAGCTTCCTGAAGACTCTTACTGTTTGTCTTAGTAGCCCCATAGCCTACTACCAGGGCCTCAAAGGCATCAGGTACTATTGAACCAAATTCCTGCCATGGGCATGACATAATAATAGCTACTCTTTATATAGTGCTTACTATGTTCTGGGCACCATAAATATTGGCTCATTTGATCCTCACAACAACCCTGGGAAGTAGATGTTATTATTCCCATTTTACAGTTGAGGAAACTGAGAGAAATAGAGGTTACGTGACTTGCCCAAGGTCACACAGCTGCTAAATGTCTGAGGCTGGATTTGCACTCACATCTTCTTGGCTCTAGTTATGTGGATACAAAGGTACCTTAAGGGGTAATATTAAGGCTTGCTTTTCCAGTGCCTTAGGAAGCCCTCTTGAGTCTGAAGGTGCTCTAAAACTTCTTCTTTTATCTTGGAATACCATAAAACTTCCCCCTTATCCTACACCATAAAATTCCTTGTCTCTCGCCCCCTTCCTGGGTCATAAACTTTCCCCTGTCTCTTTTATTTTGTGTCAGCTATCTTCCTCATCCTGTCCCTAAATCTCTGACCCCCATTAGAAACCCTAAAACTGCATCACCATCCTACAGGCTGTGCAGTTTTCTGTCTATATAAATCTGGTCCTTTTCCTGTACCAGTGCCTTTGTTTAGCTCCTTGCTAAATCTCAGGCCCGTATGCTTTTGCATCAATAAAGCTCCCATTGGCTAAAGAGAAGGTCTAAGTGAATTCTTTCAAATATGAACCAACTCTCCAAACTCTGACCTCAACACTAGGACCAGTGCACCACCCAGATGCCTCTTGTAGATATGCTATTTGTACCCTTTGATCAACAGTGCTGGGCTCCCGTGTCTATCTAAGATGTGTTTAGTAAAAGGTTGAGTTTAGTTGAATTGAATTGACTTGGTCACCCCCATTCACTCAGGAGGCCTTCTGGATGCTAGGCCAGCAGAATACCCATTAAAAACACCACCAATTCTGACAAGCAGCAGGTTTTGTTTTCTTTTGTTTGGGTTTGGTTTTCAGCAGTTTGCCATGAACTTAGTTGACTGCTGGCAACAGAATTAAGGGAAAACAGCTCCAAAGAGTTAATGCCTCTAACTTAACTGAGATTCAGGAAGCAGTTAGTGCCTTGGTAGGCTGTGGTTTTACTTATTAATGACTCATCTGGAAGTCTGTCTTTACAGCTGCCTTGGCTAAGGCTTAGGTAAAGGGAAATGTGAGTGGCATGCTATCTGCCAGTTGTAGGGATATTTACATAGTGTTCAGACACTACAAATTAAAGGCCTAATCATTTGTGTTCTCCAAGTCCAAGATGTTGTTGCTGGCTAATTAAGTTTCATGATGATTAACAACCTTCAGAAACATGTCACATTAGGAACATTCACGTCACTTTGCTACAGGGCCACTGACCCTAGGCAAGTGCTGCTTGGGTAACACGATGGGGAAGGTCAATGGAAATTGATCACCACTCTGATTGAAACAAAATGGAACATCATCATATTCACATATCTTATGGGTCTCATTAGCATTGAAATGCTGGGAATCCATGTATGCCCTGGAACACAAGAGCTGTCAATCAGAATTCAGTCTTGAGAGAATGGTGTAGAGACAGACAGGTAGCAGCCAAATGGAAAGTCTTCTTGGAGATGTAACTGGTAAGTATGGTTAGTGGATGGAATGGAGGCTAGAGAAATTGGCAGAAAGCAATTCCAGTCAGTGGGATAGAAATACATAGGAATGATTGTAAGCTCATAAGCAAAGCTAACCCCCCAGGAAGAATGGAAGAGCTGGGATCTGAAGAGTTGAGTCAAGTAGGCTAGATAAACTACAATGTCATTGTGTCTATTTCTGCTATTTAGCTAATGAGTCCTGAGCCCTGTATTGTATGAGTCAGTCAGTTTTGCCTCTTTTTTGTGTGGGAGCACGTTTGCATCTGTGTTTGCTGATGAAAAACAGGCAGAAGAAGCTGACCCTAGCCAAAGTTCAGTGAACTTCAGAAGAAGACATTGGTTATGGAGTCAAAAGCCTTGAGTTTGAGAGAATCCAGATCCCCCTGCTTGCTGTGTGATCCTGAACAATGACAACTTTTCTTGGCCTTGGTTTCAGTCTGTAGTTCAGTGTGTATAGCAGCAAGCACCCCAGCATACCCAGGGTGGCTGCTAGCACAGGTTCTTAGATCTGCTTTTCTAAAGGAAAGCAACTCAAAATGGGCTAACAATCTTGCTTTAATCAATCAAACATATCATTTACCTAGTTCAGGGGAAAAAGTCAGCGCTCTGAACTTCAGAGAATATAAACAGAAGTTACAACAGAATATAACACAGTTCAGCAGACAGGCTTCCAGCTGTCTGACCATTTCATCCATACCTAGTCAGTTACAAGAGAGGGAAGCAACAACATCTGGGTTTTTCAAAGCTGGGGG
Source organism: Petaurus breviceps papuanus (assembly GCF_028583685.1). Classification (NCBI taxonomy): domain Eukaryota; kingdom Metazoa; phylum Chordata; class Mammalia; order Diprotodontia; family Petauridae; genus Petaurus; species Petaurus breviceps. Next base: position 1,559,175 of record NW_027187307.1, read on the forward strand.
CTCAATGGCTGCCCAGAGTCTTGTCTGGTCAAATCACAGAACACTTCTCAAAGTGAGCCCCAAAACAAAGCCTCACATCAAGGATTATATAGCCTTCTCCAGGGTCAGAGAATGTAATAACCCTCTTGACCCACTGCCCATTCACAAAGAATCTCCTGAAAAACAAGCCTTCTGCCACAGGCTCCAGGTTCACTTAAGCCTATCAAAGGGCCTGGGACAGGGAAGATCTTACACAGTACAATCTTAGAAAGGTGGCAACAACATAAATTTACATTCCGATTACAGTGTGGCATCAGGGGTATCCCCTCACCACCATCCCCAGTTCACAGGGTAGGTCCCCAACTCTTGGGTACCACAAGTTCAAGGTACTCTATAAATCTTCATGTGCTCAAACCTCACAGATCTATTTACTTTTGTTAATTAGCCCAAGGATACAGTTAGTTCAAAGTAAAAGCATTGAATTAAGAGTAGTAAGGTAAGAGGCAATCATGTTTCCCCCTATAAAATGGGCCCCACTGACACACACAGAGGAAGTGCTTGAGGGGAGCTAATTCCCAGATTCAGGACTTCCTATATCTTATGGTGATGCCATTGGGCTGTTCTCACCAAACCCACAGAGACTCGAGGTATCTCCAATGACCACTGCTAGGCACTGCTCCCCTGGGCACATCTTTATGTAATTTCTCTCAAGTTCTCAGGGTTCTCTTAGTTTAAACCAAGGGTGGGGAAACTTGTGGCCTCAAGACCACATGTGGCCCTTTTGGTGCACTTAAGGGTCTAGAAGGCCACCTGTGGCCTCGAGGCCTCAAGTTGCCCACCCCTGGCTTAAAGCCATTGGGCTTTTAAAGGGTTTTTAGAGCAGAAGCCCACCCACGGCCACTAGCCAGTTAAATCTTCTCAGGGAAAACAGCTACTATCTTCCAGGTTTTTTTTCCTTAACAAAAATCTGTCTTACTCATTACCTGCTGTCATATTTTTCATATTACTTGTCTTATTCATTTCAGAGTCCCAGCTAGAAGGCCCTTCATCCCCAGCAGGACATTCCTTGCTTCAGGGACCAAACTCTTTCTAATAGAGAGCAGAGAGACTCCAGCTACCTCTCATCATTAATCTTTTCTTGGAAATAAGGTTCCTGGTGCAGGCTCTGACTCTTTCTGCCAGATACTTTCCTCAGGCTTATGGTCAGCATTTGTTATATTGTCTGTGGTTAAACTATACCTGTCCAAAAGTAGCCATGCTTCTGGGTCTTGGGTTAACTCGGTTTCTCAATTCTAAAACCCCTCCCCTCTCTGATGCAGATGAGTGGTGTGGGAGGGGGAAGAGTTGTACAGCCTTACCACATGCCTGCTATTTCACATCCATCTGTTGGTCAGAAAAAAAAATCTTTTCTGATTTCATCTCCTTGACGTCAATAAGTATTTCTCAGCCCCCTACCATTTGTGTGGTGACGTGTTAGATGTTGGTTTTGCCAAGACAAAGTCAAAAACAAGTGCTGGTTTTGAAATTATGTTCTGCTGGGGGGAGGGGAGGATGAGATGTACACAGATAAAGAAATACAAAATGACGAGGATAATAGTGTATACACATGCACAAATATATATATATATGCATTTATATATTACCTTAAAGTTTATAAAACACTTTTCAAATATTATCTCATTTCATCCTAGCAAAAAAATCCTGGGAGGCAGGTGCTGTTATTATCTTACAAATAAGGCTCACAGAAGTTAAGTGACTCTCCCAGAGTCACACAGCTAGTGTCTGAAGCTGAATTTGAACTAAGGTCTTCTTGAGTTCAGAAATCTATGCAAAGTAAATGGAAGCTGATTTCAGTGGAGGGGGGGGTGGGCATCAGAAAGTGCTGTAACAGGGCAGCTAGGTGGCACCAGCCTTGGAGTCAGGAAGACCTGAGTTCAAATCTAGCTTCAGACACTTGACACACTTACTAGCTGTGTGACCTTGGGAAAATCACTTAACCCCAATTGCCTTGCCTTCCCCCCTCCAGAAAAGGGGGGCTGTAGAGATTCTATAAGGTGGAGATGAGGAGGGGAGTTCTGAAGGCATGAAGAACAATCTATGGGAAGGAAAACATAAGGAAAAGAGAAGGTCTTTTGTGCACAGGAGAGAGAAAGTTAGTTTGACTGGAAAATCAAGTTTGGGAGGAAACACATGAAATCATTCTATCAAGACAAGTTAGAGTCCTCTCATAAAGGGCTTTCACAAGCAAGTAAGCAAGCAGAAGTTTGCTGTCTGTCCTAGAATAGGGCAAGGACAAGGTTAGCCCTGTACTTCAGGAATCCGGCTTTAATAGCTGTGAGGAGGATTGAGCTGAGAAGGAGCCAAAGGTCAGATGCAGGGAAACCAATTAGGAGCCACTTGCACTGGTCCAGGGGAGAGGTGCTGAGGCCCTGAAGCAGGCGGTGGTTATAGGAGTGGAGAGAAGGAGGTGGACCTGGGATTGAGAGAACTGTGTTAAATGCTGGCTACATAAAGACAAAAGGAAAACAGTCTCTCAGGACCTTATAGCCTTAGACAACATGTACAGAAAGAAGCATATACAGTGTTTTTTATAAAAGAAAGCATTATCACCAGTGATCTGTATTGAGAAAGAGTTTAAAATCATCTGCCAAAGGAGACATGTGCACGAAGGGAGACATGTCCACGAAGGGAGACGTGTCTGCCAAGGGAGACACGTTCACCAAAGGAGAGGTTCAAGGTGTCCTCTCATATCTCTTCATTCAGTTCCTACTGGATCTTATTCTGTTGCAGTTATTGTCTATAAAAAGAAGTTTTTCCTGATATTTGCTCTTTCTTCCCATGTATTCCTCTCTCTCCCCACTCCCAGAGACCCAGCCTATATACAGTACAGAAGTTTGGGGGGGGTTGTTTTTCTAAATTACTACCAGGTAGTTTGGGAATGGGTCCTATAAGCAGCTTGGGGTGGGGCGGGGTTAGTGAGTCAGGCCCAGGGCTTCATAGAGAAGACTCTTTGCCCTGAGTGTCCAAAGGCTCTGAGAGACAATGCTATTACTTTCCCTATTTTACACATAAGAAAACTGAAGCAAACAGGGGTTAAACAGCTTGTCCAGAGACACACAGCTAGGAAGGGACTCAGGGCAAATTTGAGTTCTGGTCATTCCCAATCTATCCACTGAGTTACATAGCTGCCAGAGAGCTTGGATGTATGGAATTGTGGGAGGCAAGGACCACTGTTGAAAAGGAACAGGTAAATGGGTGGGAGGAGGCTTTACCAAAGAAGTTTGAAGTAGCACCCCTATGCCTCTCCCCCCACCCCCACTGCAGAAAGCAAGACTAGGAGACCCTAGGAGTAAGAGGCCTCTTCCTGGGGGATCAGGCCTGGGGGGATCACTGTTTCCTACACTGTGGGGGTTTGAAAAGTCTTTCTGGAGAGTGACCAAAAAGGAAATAAAGGGAGAGAGAGTGGCTGCAGGGGCAGGGGCAGCCTTCCCATGCTTCCCAGGAGACATCGTATCTCAGCAGCCTCTGCTGGCTAGCAGAGTCCATGCACTCTGGCTTCTCTTTTCTCCCTTTTTATTTTATTGACCCTGCAGCAACCTTGATTACTAAGTGCTTCTTTTCTATTTATACATTTTACCTACTGGTTATGGACTTTTAAAACTAGTTTGCTAGATAGATGAGATCATGTTAATGCAGAGCTGACTTTGGTTTGGGGCCATAGAGAGGGGTGTAGGACAAGAGGAGAGGAAAACCTGTGGAGATTAGGTTGCTGCTAATTTCCTTGAACTGAGAGATCACACTCCAGGACTGACAACCAAGGGATCGCCCTAGGGACCTGAAGCTTCTTAGGAATCCTAGTTGCAATGTTTAATTTTAGGTGTTTAGTCTTCCAGAGGAAAGGAAGCCAACACTGGGACCTTGACCCTAAACAAGAACCCGAAAGAGCTAATCTCATTATCTTCCAGCAGACTGATCCCTTTGGATTTTTCCCCCCAGCTACAAAAGAGAAGTAGGAGGGAAATGAAACCCCCAAAAGAAGGTCTCTTGCCCTCAACCAGCAATTGTGATATCTTCTTGGAAACATATAGCATGGATTTGCAAGAGAACCTGAGTTGTGTGACTATTTACAGTAAAAAGTGGAACAGGTGGTCGTTGGAAGTGTCATTGGGCAAACTTCTTAGTCCTCCATTAAAGACCATCCCATTTACAGTCAGATTCCTTCTGACCTTCCCAGCCTTCTGTCCTGCTAATACTATTCAAGGAATTCAGCTCCCCAGTGGAGCTGGATACACACTCAAGAAACTTCTGTTCTGATCCTTACTCACACTTCTTCCGAGTCCTGGACTACCCTACTAGGTCAGCTTCTGCTCAGCTCAATTATTATCTGCTGTCTGATTTTCTGATCCCCAAAGTCTGTAGTGATACCCCTTTTTTGGGGAAATAGCACAAGGTGCTTTGTTTGTCTGTTTATTCTCAGATATGCAGATGATACTACTCTGATGGCAGAAAGTGAAGAATTAAGAAGCCTCTGGATGAGGGTGAAAGATGAGAGTGTAAAAACTGGCTTGAAGAGGCCCGGAAGGCCAGCGGCCCGCAGAGACAGGCCCGGAAGAAGCCTGATCAACTCGGGGGGCAAGTCGGTCCCACCAACCACAAGGGCCATTACCAGGCCTATCACCAAAGGGCTGGGACTGGAAAGAGCAAGGTAAGAACCAAATGCAGGGGCATTGTCCCAGACAGCAAATACTCCTGGGGCTACCACTTCATAGCCCAGAAATTAAAAAAAAAAGCCGCTATCAGGACCTCCAAGGACCAAGATGGCAGAGTGAACCCAGCCTGCTCCAACCCCCCCCCCCCAAACATAGTAACTATTGCCCCAGGGCAAAGCCCTCAACGGTAAAGGTTTGGGATCCCTAGAGGAAGGGCGTGGCTAGGGCCCTGCCTCAAAATGGGTAGAAAGCAGACTGCAAAGACTCTGGAGTCCTACTATCCTCAGAGGGAGGAGCCAAACTCAGAGGGAGACAATGTGGACTCCATACTCACAGCTGAAACATCAACAAGGAAAGGGTCCCAAGCACAGAAAGCTATCCTAGATGAGCTCAAAAGGAACTTTGAAAACCAAATGAGAGAGATAGAAGACAAAATGAATAATTCTTTCAAAACCAAAATTGCAGAATTAGCAAAACATTATAATGAAGAAAATAGCTCCCTAAAAAGAAAACGGTATGATATGGAAAAGGAACTCCAAAAACTAACCAAGGAAAATGATTTGCTAAAAACTAGAATCAACCAAATTGAAACAAATAACTCTATGAGGAACTAATTAGTCAAACAAAACAACAAGAATGAGAAATTAGAAAAAGAGGTAAAATACCTCAATGGAAAAATAACTGACCTGGAAAACAGATCCAGGAGAGAGAACCTGAGAATCATAGGCCTACCAGAAAATCATGATGAAAAAATGAGCCTGGACAACATTCTCCAAGAGCTAATTAAGGAAAACTGCCCTGAGATACTAGAACCTGAGGGTAAAATAGAAATCAAGAGAATCCACTGTACCCCCCTGAAAGAGATCCCAAACTGAAAAGTCCTCGAAATTTTGTGGCCAAACTCCAGAACTACCAGGTAAAAGAGAAAATACTTCAAGAAGCAAGAAAGAAACAATTCAAACCTTGAGGATCCACAGTGAGGATCACACAGGAGTTGGCAGCCTCTACACTGAAAGATTGGAGGCAGTGGAATACAATTTTCCGGAAGGCAAAAGAGCTGGGGTAACAACCAAAGATCACATACCCAGTGAGAATGAGCATATTCTTCCAGGCAAAGAGATAGTCATTTAATGATATAACAGAGTTCCAGACCTTCCTGATGAAAAAGCCAAAGCTCAATGGAAAATTCAACTTCCAATTACAAGATGCAAGAGTGACATAGAAAGGGAAACAAGGAAAACACACACACACACACACACATACACCCTGCTATTTAATAAGAGCAAACTGTTTATAGACAAGTAGAGGGTATGAGTATAAAATACACAAAATGATGATTAAAAAACTCCTATTAAGGGCTACAAAGGGTTTGCAATGGAAGAAGAGGAATGAATGAAGTGGAAAAGGGTAAATAATGCCACACAAAGAGGTATAAAAACAATATAGCAGAGGAAAAGAGGGGAGGGACTTGAGTATCATATGAACTTTTCCCTCATTGGCTCTAGTTCAAGGAGGGAATAACAACCAGTTAAGCATAGGACTCTATGGAGAAGAAACACAAAAAGTATCATATTAGAGGGAAAGAGGGGAGCAAGAGGAGCTTCACATGAGATTTGTTCCTGTCACTCTTGGTGCGAAGAAGAAATAACATACTTCATTAAGTATAAAAATATCCTACAGGCAGTAGGAGGGGGAAAGGGCTACTAAAGGGGGGAGGGGTTAGTAGGGAGGCAAGAAGTAAGGGGGAAGGGGAGGAAAAGAGAGGGGGGCTGATAAGGGAATACTGAGGGAGGTGGTGGTCAAAAGGAAAACTATTTTTTTTCAAATGCTTTATTAATTTCTGATTTACATCATTCATTTCTGTCAGATTTTGAGTTACAAATTTTCTCCCCGTTTTTCCCCTACCCACCCCCCACAAATAGCAGTCCCACAGGATATCCCCTCTTCCAATGTGCTCTCTCCCATATTTTCTCCCATACCCCTTTCGAATTTTCCAGTGGATCTCTATGCCTCAGTGCCTGTATATCTTATCTCCCAATTACATGGAAAATAGTATTGCTAATAGTATATATACATACATATTTCAATATTTGATTTTAAAACTTTGAATTCCAGATTCATTCCCTTCCTCCCTTGTCACCCACCCTTATTGGGAAGATAAGCAGTTCAGTATAGGTTGTACATGTGTGGCTAATGCAAAACAATAGCCTAGTAGATATATTGTAAAAGACTGACTATATTTCCCTCGCTCCTATCCCACCTCCCACTTGTTCTGTTCTCTACTTTGATCCCATCCCTTTTCAAAAGTGGGTACTTCCAACTTCCCTCCCCCCAGCCTGCCCTCCCTTCCATCATCTCCTCTCTCATCCCCTTCCCCCCCTATTCCTCCTGGAGGGTGAGATACCCTATTAAGTGTGTATTTCATTCTCTCCTCAAGCCAAATTCAATGGGAATAAGGTTGACACATTCCCTTTGCCTTCCTATTCTTCCCTTCCAGTGTAACCTTTTCACCATGTCTCTTCTGTATGAGGCAGTTTACCCCATTCTGTCTCTCCCCATCTCCTCTCATAATATTCCTCTCTCCCCTCTCACATTCACATATGTATTCATATGCCCATATACTCTCATATATAGACATATAGGTAGATAGATAGATAGATAGATAGATAGATAGATAGATAGATAGATAGATAGATAGATAGATTGATAGAGAGATTTCTAATCCCTTCAACTACTGAGAAAAGATTCATAAATTACAATTATTGTCATTCCATGTAGGAATGTTAATAGTTCAACTTTGATAAGTTACTTATGGTTTCTTTTCCCTGTTTACCTTCTCATGCTTCTCTTGCTTCTTGTATCTCAATGTGAAATATTCTATTCAACTCTGGTTTTTTCAGCAAGAATGCTTGAAAGTCCTCTATTCCACTGAATGACCATATTTTCCCCTGAAACATGATACTCAGTTTTGCTGGGTAAGGTGACTCTTGGTTTTAATCCCAGCTCCTTTGACCTCCAGAATTTCATATTACAAGCCCTTCGATCCCTCAGTGTAGAAGCTGCCAGATCCTGGGTTATCCTGATTGTGTTTCCACAATATTCCAATTGTTTCTTCCTGGCTGCTTGTAATATTCGCTCCTTAATCTGGGAATTCCAGAATCTGGCTATAATATTCCTAGGAGTTTTCTTTTTGGGATCTTTTCCAGGAGGTGATCAGTGGATTCTTTCAATCTCTGTTTTGCAATTTCCCACAATCTTAGGGAAATGGATGAATATTTACAAAAATACAAGTTGCCCAGATTAACTGAAGAGGAAGTAAATTACTTAAATAACCCCATCTCAGAAAAAGAAATTGAACAAGCCATCAGTCAACTCCCTAGGAAAAAATCTCTAGGGCCAGATGGATTCACTAGTGAATTCTATCAAACATTTAAAGAACAATTGATTCCAATACTCTACAAACTATTTGGGAAAATTAGTGAAGAAGGAGACCTACCAAAATTTTTTATGACACAAATATGGCACTGATACCTAAATCAGGAAGAGATAAAACAGAGAAAGAAAATTATAGACCAATCTCCCTCATGAATATAGATGCAAAAATTTTAAATAAAATATTAGCAAAAAGACTACAGCAACTTATCCAAGAATAATACACTTTGATCAGGTAGGATTTATTCCAGGAATTCAAGGATGGTTTAATATTAGGAAAACCATCAGTATAATTGACCATATCTGTGATAGTAATGGAATATAAAGATCCCCCTGTATTGGCTTGGTTTTCAAACTGATTGTGTTAAAACCCAGAGCTTGATAATCCCACCTGTGGGATGGACTTGTTGATGTGAAAAGAAAAGAGAGTCCTGAATTGGGAGGAGCTGGTGACGTAGATTTGGAGAGACAAGAGAGAGGCAGAAGAACTTTTTGGAAGCAGCACCCTCATGGAGGCAGAGAGAGAGACTGAGAGAATTGCTGGGGGCCACTTTGAATCGCCCTGGACTTTGGAGACCTGCCCCCAGAGCTGCCAAGGACTGAGGAGACATGGCTGTTTTGCTGGTACTTTGTCTGTCTGTTTTGATGTTGTTTTGCCAGATTTGTCCACTGGTGAAAGACAGTCCTTTTGTTGAAGAAGTCCTGGAACCTGGCTGTTGGCTAAGAGCTCCTGAGACTGTCCTGCAGACAGAGAGTGAATACTGTCCACTGGTGAAGGACAGTGCTGTTGTTGCAGGGGTCTGGGAACCTTTCTGTTGGTTCAGAGCTACTGTGACTGTCCTGCAGACAGAGAGTGAATACTGTCCACTGGTGAAGGACAGTGCTGTTGTTGCAGGGGTCTAGAGACTGTCCTGCAGACAGAGTGAATACTGTCCACTGATGAAGGACAGTGCTGTTGTTGCAGGGGTCTGGGAACCTTTCTGTTGGTTCAGAAGCCCTGAAGAAGGATTTTCTTGTTGTATGTTTACAGAAATCCTGGGAGAGGGTTTTGCTAATGTTTTCAGGGTTTCTAGGACTGTTCTGCAGACAGAGGATAAATTAATGAAGAGACTGGCAATGTATCTTGTGGCCTTACTAAGCCTTGTCTCCCCAGGAACTAAGATTGCTGAGAAGTTGCCTCCTGTCAAGATGAAGAAAAGACCTCCATTTGGGTATTAAGTGCTGTGCTTAAACTTGATGGAGATTAGTTTCCAAACATAAATAAAGTACATTCATTTGTTCAACCATAGAACACAAAAAGGTCAAAAGTTTCCCACCCTGGATTACAATTGAATCTACCCCAGAGTTACATCAAGTCCTCTATTCCACTGAATGACCGTATTTTCCCCTGAAACATGATACTCAGTTTTGCTGCGTAGGTGATTCTTGGTTTTAATCCCAGCTCCTTTGACCTCTGGAATATCACATTCCAAGCCCTTCGATCCCACAGTGTAGTAGATCTCAGTGCCAGATCCTTGGTTATCCTGATTGTGTTTCCACAATATTCAAATTGTTTCTTCCTGGCTGCTTGTAATATTCTCTCCTTGATCTGGGAATTCTGGAACCTGGCTAAAATATTCCTAGGAGTTTTCTTTTGGGGATCTTTTTCAGGAGGTGACTGGTGGATTCTTTCAACCTCTATTTTGCCCTCTGGTTCTAAAACATCAGGGCAGTTTTCCTTGAGGATTTCTTGGAGGATGATTTCTAGGTTCTTTCTTTGATCATGGCTTTCAGGCAGTCCAATAATTTTTAAATGATCTCTCCTGGATCTATTTTCCAGGTCAGTGATTTTTCCCATGAGATATTTGACCTTGCCTTCTATTCATCATCCCTAAGGTGGGCTCATGCTCCTGGGCCTTTCCATATCCTTCTCACATCCTTCCTACTCATGGGAAACGGCAGCTTTAGGCCAAGGAACGCCTTGTCGTGGCCCTTTGCTGCATTCATCCTGACAGCTAGCCTGTCTTTCCAGTTGGCCTAACCCCATGATTCGTGTTCTAGAGGGTGTTCTGAGATGCTTCCTTAGAGTTGGGTAAGTTCTGGGCCCTACATGGCCATGGTGAGGGGGCTAGTTACATCCTCCCTCAGGCAATTCCTTGCTGTGTGACTGATGCTAAGTTACCTACACTTGGTTAGCTTCCTCTAGGTAGGAAGTATCTTACTATTGGCAGCCAGTTTACATTCACTCTTGGCCTTCAGTTCTTCTGGAACTGGAAGTCAAAGGTCCAGGTTGGTTTCCATGATCCCCACCTTCAATTTCAACACACCCCACCCTCGCCCGCTCCCACTTTCCACCACTACTTGTGCTCTCACTTCCATCCCTGCTTCTCAGCTCGGCCTAAACTCCCCCCCCCCATGCTATGCCCACCTCTCACCTCTAGCTGCCTCTCACCCCATCCCACAATCCCCTCTTCCCCTTACCTGTGTTCTCACCTCCCACCTTCTACCCTCACCTTCTCTCCCATGACCTTTATTTTCTCGGACATTTCACCCAGAACCACCACACTTTCCTGCCTCTAGGGCCCGATCTCTTGGCCCCAGATATCCTTGTCAGAGGAGTTGGAAGGAGGCATGAATGCCCCTCCAATCCAAGTCTATCATTGTTTTTCTTTCCATTAGGATAGGGACAAGCACTGAAATGAGTTTTCATTCTTAGAGAGGAAACTCCCTCCCTGGGTTTGCAAATGAAAGTGAAATTCATTTCACTTAAACTGAACATTTTTAAAGGTAACAATCAAAAATGTCTTTAAGATTGCATAAGGCAGGAGGACTGTCCTTGTGAAAGTGGACATTTGCTTTAGGAGCTAGGAAAGGAAGTAGGTTAGGGGCAGGGAGCAAGATAAGGACATTAAAGTATAGCCTTAAAACCTGTCTCCCTCAACAGTTTTAAATCCCCACCCCCACTTTATGGACCTTAAAGTCCCCCCTCCTCCCATGGGTTTAAAGCTCCTCCCCCCC